>NW_019174280.1:3199432-3397241 GCF_002260705.1 Seriola dumerili
TAGAGGGGGGTGGGGATTACCGTGCTCCGCTCCTGCCTGCTGCTGCCAGCTGCTCCTCAGTGCTGTTCGCTGGGCGAGTGACTGAACACAAGAGAGTCTGTGCTCGCGGCGTGATTTGGACGGCGCACAGGCGGAGGAGGGATGGAGGAAGATGGAAGAGGGAAAAGAAGGTGTGGGAGGGTGGTGTGAGGTATAGTACAAGATGATAAGAACGGCAACAGATTATAAAAGTGGGATGTCAGGAGTGAGAGAGGCGAGAAAAAGAAGATCGGCACAAGGAGGAAGGACAATTAGAATTTAAGGCAGTGAAGATATAGTGGGATGGATTGTAAGGCTGGTCAAGAATAATGAATAAGAATAGTAGGACAATTTTTGTTTTAAAAACTGAAGGGGTCAAGGAATGAAAGACAGAGAATCAGTCTTTTGGGCCCCAGAATAAAATTTCGCTTATCACCATTTTCTTAAAAGAGAGTTACCTAGCTCTCTGACGAACCACATCGTTTTTACAGTTATTTCATAAGCATTTTAAACTGTTTTTTAAGACTGTTTGGTTTTTTTCCTGCAGTTACAAGCATCCCTGGGTTTCCATTCCAATCTGTACGATATAAAAATCAACTAGCAGACTCCTGAAAACTTGCCTTGTATTGTCAACAGTAATAAAATAAAGCAAAATTACTACATTCTAGCAATCTGCCTTAGTTTAATGAATTTGTTTCCCTATTTTTGTCCTGATTTTTTCTCTCTTTCCAGTGCAAGTTTTCATGCTTCTTATGACAACTGCGGACAATGATTACTGGAAATCGACCAGCTGCCCAGCGCAGCTGCATCACTTTCTGCCTCAGGGTAAATTCTATTTGGACAGATATAGGAACGGAGACATGAAGTGAGAGAAAGGTGGAATGAGACATCAGGGAAGAACATATGTGCTTTCCACTATCACATGCGTCCCACACAATTCACTCCGTTTAATACATAGGCCCTAACTGGTGTCTTTAACACCAATGAATTTTTACATTACTGGAAAGTCTGAAGGACATTACAGAGAGGGTAACACCTACCGGATAACGTAAGATGTGGGAGTGTATAGATGAAGCTAGATGGATATCGACAGGGTTTGGTGGCGGAGGTTAGGTGGTTGGGAAGTGCACCTGCTCAAGTAGGGTCCAGACCACTTTTAACATGCGTGAAATTATCTCTATTGGTATCTGCCATCTTATGCCTCTGTTGCTATGTTCCTTGCAATTGTGGGTGGAGTTTGTAGGTTTATGTGAGTGACATTCACTTCTTGGTCAGCAAAATCAGCAATCAAGTACATTTGACAAAATAACACGCCTAAGAAAAGAGAAATGAGAGAAGTTTTTGGGCCACATATAAAGAAATCTTGTAGATAGGGAACTTTTTTACTTTCTAACTGGAGGACCAGTGGAGTCAGTTGTGCTTTATTACTCACGAATAGAAAAACTTTATCTTGTAAGCAACATTTTGAAAATGCACCACAACATCAGACCTAATTTTTTAGTTCAGTCATACTAACAAGAACTCATTAGCAATCGGCTTTAGAGATGCTTACTTTAAACACATAAAAAACAATAAAACATTTTTGAACCTGTTTCACACACTCAAAAAGTTTGGTGATCAGCTATAGGTCGCTGATTTTTTAGGGTTCACCATTCTCAAATATGTGTAAACAAACCAACTCCTCAATAGACAGAATTCATTGGACAACTGGTGATATGAAAGTGTTTTCAAATCTGTGGTTGGTTCTGATTATTCTATGGTCATTCGATAGTTTAGAGGACTTCATGGAATTTTAATGGGCAAAAATGTATTTATGTATTTTCTTCAAGGGTGGAAAAATGACAGCTGTTGTTCCCACAGCAAACATTGTAAGAGATTGTTTTGTTTACCATATTTTGAAATGGTAGAAACTGAAAAAGCGACTATAGCGATCACCACTTTGATTTGACAGAGTTCAAACTGTTATGTGTTATAAAAGTAAGCATTCGCTACAAGCCTCATCAATGAGTTCTTGTAGGTAGTGCTGAACTAAAAAATTGGTATGTTGTGGTCATGATTTCATAAATGTTGCTACAAAGAGTATAAAGTTTTAATCTTATAATAAAGCACAACTGACTCCACTGGATCCTCAGTTTAAAGTAAAAAAAGTTCCTCTATTCTACAGATTTCTTTAATGTGGCAAAACTTCTCTCCATTTCTCTTTCTAGCTTATTTTGTCATGTACTTGATTGGCTGATTTGCTGACCAAGAGTGAATGTCACTCATAAAACCTACCACTCCACCAATTGCAAGGACATAGCAAACCAGAGGCAATAAGTAGGCAATACAATAGAGATTAATTCAGCATGTTAAAGCTGTCTCTGGACCCTACTGAGCAGTGTCCACCTCCTCCAACCACCCTCCCCCCACCCCTTCATATCCATCTATTCATCTATACACTCCCACATTTCATCCGGGGTGTTACCTCATCTGAATGGCCTTCAGCATTTCAGTAATGAAATCTCATGGTGTTAAAGAACCAGTAGGCCTATGATTTAACGGAGTGAATTGTGTGGATTATGGAAAGCAAATGTTCTCCCTGACTGTCCATCCCCTTCCTCCTCATCCATCCGTCTTCCATATCTCCATAGATAGAATTTACCCTGAGGCAGAAGTGGGCAGCTGCCTGGGCCCTGTGATTTCTCCAAAATCATGTCCCAGTTCAAAGAAGCATGAAAACTGCAATGGAAAGAAGAGAAAAAAAATAGGACAAAAATAGGAAACAAATCATTAAACTAAGCAGATGCTGAATAGTAATTTTGCTTATTTTACTACTTTACTCAGGCAAGTTTCAGGAGTCTGCTAGTTGATTTTTATATCGTACAATTGAATGGAAACCAGCGGCTGCCTGGAACTGCAGGAAAAACACCAAAAGTCTAAAAACAGTTTAAAATGTTACTTGAAAATGAACTGTAAAACACGATGTGTCGTTCAGGAGCTGGTATACTCCTTTAAAAAATGGTGATATCAAATTTTTTCTGGGGCCCAAAAGACTGATTCCTGTCTTCATCCCTTGACCCTTCAGTTTTTAAAAAAAATTTGTCCCTCCCACTATTCCATCATTCATTTCATTTGAGTACCCCTCCTCCTTCATCCATCCTTCCATCTATTGTCCCCTTCTTCTGTCCATCTTTCCTTCTTTCTGCCCTCTCTCCCTCCTGCATCCCACTTTTATATCTGTTGCCTTTTCATCTGATACTCCACCCACCCTCCCACCACCTCTTTCCCTCCCTCTCTCCCTCCCTCCCTCCCTCCCGCCTGTGGCGTCCACACACCGACCGGAGCACAGACTCTCTTGCTGTCAGTCACTCGCCCAGCGAACAGACGGCAGCGGCAGCGGGGCGCGAGTCCGCCGACCGCTCCGTCACCGTCAATCGAGTCAGATTTGGCCGCTTGTTTCCGCGTCTACATCCCCGTCTTTAATCATCACCGCTTCCCATCATGTTCATCCACAGTCTGGGTGTGAATTTAGCCTCGATCTAAAATCACAAAGACCCAGAAAGGGAGGGGGGGTATCCAGCCGCACAGGTGTCCCGCGAGGTTTTGTTCCCCTCCTGCCTCCGGTTTCTGGGTTTTGGAGAGGGGTGGGGTGGGTGGACTGAGGGTGAGGGGGGTGGGGGGGATTACCGTCTCCGCTCCTCCTGCTGCCGCTGCCGCTGCCGTCTGTTCGCTGGGCGAGTGACTGACAGCAAGAGAGTCTGTGCTCCGGTCGGTGTGTGGACGCCACAGGCGGGAGGGAGGGAGGGAGGGAGAGAGGGAGGGAAAGAGGTGGTGGGAGGGTGGGTGGAGTATCAGATGAAAAGGCAACAGATATAAAAGTGGGATGCAGGGAGGGAGAGAGGGCAGAAAGAAGGAAAGATGGACAGAAGAAGGGGACAATAGATGGAAGGATGGATGAAGGGAGGAGGGGTACTCAAATGAAATGAATGATGGAATAGTGGGAGGGACAATTTTTTTTAAAAACTGAAGGGGTCAAGGGATGAAGACAGGAATCGGTCTTTTGGGCCCCAGAATAAATTTGGTATCACCATTTTCTTAAAGGAGCATACCAGCTCCTGAACGACACATCGTTTTTACAGTTCATTTTCAAGTACATTTTAAACTGTTTTTAGACTTTTGGTGTTTTTCCTGCAGTTCCAGGCAGCCGCTGGTTTCCATTCAATCTGTACGATATAAAAATCAACTAGCAGACTCCTGAAACTTGCCTGAGTCAAAGTAGTAAAATAAGCAAAATTACTATTCAGCATCTGCTTAGTTTAATGATTTGTTTCCTATTTTTGTCCTATTTTTTTCTCTCTTTCCATTGCAGTTTTCATGCTTCTTTGAACTGGGACATGATTTTGGGAAATCACAGGGCCCCAGGCAGCTGCCCACTTCTGCCTCAGGGTAAATTCTATCTATGGACAGATATGGAAGGACGGATGGATGAGGAGAAGGGGGATGGACAGTCAGGGAAGAACATTTGCTTTCCATAATCACACACAATTCACTCCGTTAAATCATAGGCCTACTGGTTCTTTAACACCATGAGATTTCATTACTGAAATGCTGAAGGCCATTCAGATGAGGTAACACCCCGGATGAAATGTGGGAGTGTATAGATGAATAGATGGATATGAAGGGGGTGGGGGGCAGGGTGGTTGGAGGAGGTGGCACCTGCTCAGTAGGGTCCAGACAGCTTTAACATGCTGAATTAATCTCTATTGTATCTGCCTACTTATTGCCTCTGGTTTGCTATGTCCTTGCAATTGGTGGAGTGGTAGGTTTTATGAGTGACATTCACTCTTGGTCAGCAAATCAGCCAATCAAGTACATGACAAAATACAGCTAGAAAGAGAAATGGAGAGAAGTTTTGGCCACATTAAAGAAATCTGTAGATAGAGGAACTTTTTTTACTTTAACTGAGGACCAGTGGAGTCAGTTGTGCTTTATTATAGAATTAAAACTTTATACTTGTAGCAACATTTTGAAATGCACCACAACATACAATTTTTTAGTTCAGCATACTACAAGAACTCATTAGCAATGGCTTTAGAATGCTTACTTTAAACACATAACATTTTGAACCTGTCAAATCAAAAGTGGTGATCGCTATAGTCGCTTTTTTCAGTTCACCATTTTCAAATATGGTAAACAAACCAATCTCTACAATGTTTGCTGTGGGAACAACAGCTGTCATTTTCCACCCTTGAAGAAAATACATAAATAACCATTTTGCCATAACCTAATATGAATGAAAACATAATAATCAAACCAACCAAGATGAAAACACTTTCATACACCAGTTGTCCAATGAATTCTGTCTATGAGGAGTTGGTTGTTATACATATATGCATTCACTATTGGTTATACCAGATGTCCCTGTTATCTTGGTCTTCTTCTTCTTCTTCCAATAAATGCATGGATAAAATATGTGAACAAATGTTATCAGTAGTGAGGTTACACAGCCATTTTGTGAACATCTGTTTACAGATACACAGCAGAAAAACTGCATTTAAAACTCAGTGCTCAACACAGAACCACCTGCCCTCTGACTGGACTGTCATTGTCCAATCAGATTCAGGTGTAAAAACAGGATCAAAATTCATACTCATAACTTCAGTGTCACACAAAGTGTGGGAATTTCACTGCCCAATTTTACAATGTGTAAAGTGTAAGTATAAAGTAGCGTGAAATGCAAATACTCAAGTTAAGTACAAGTAACTCAAAATTGTACTCAAGTATAGTACTAAGTGTAAGTGTACTTAATTACTTTCCACCACTGCTAATACAATGACTAAGACCACATGTACTGTAGTTTAATATTATTCAATAACCCAACCAGGTAAAACTCCTGAATTCCTGAATGAAAATAAAGGGTGTTCCATATCAAAAATGTAAAACACTAAACCACCACACAAAACACTATTAAAATGAAATAAGGCACTCTATATTAATGCCAAAACTTATCTCTAGAGCAACCAATCCTTCATTGTCTCACCGCTCATGACTGTTTGCTAAAATTAGATGATGTATGAAATTTCATAATTGTTAATCAAATGACAACATTGGAAATGACAGGGTGCAGCACCAGCTAGCTAACATTACTTAGCTAAAGCGTAACTTAAGGCAAAAGTTAGAAATTAGCTAGCATTAGCTATCATCCGTACATACGTGACACAATCTACTTCAGAAACTCTGACAGTAAGAAAGTAAAGTGTATTTAACAAGCTAGATAGTTAGCTAATGGATAGTGTAGGGTCTACATAGGGGGGCAGAGATCTGAAGACACTGAGCCACTTATGGGAGCGAGACAGGCAGACGACAAAATCGTACCACAAGATTCTTGCAGGCATGAATGAAGGGAAGATATTGTAATATTTACAATGCTACCTTTTTTTTTTAGCCTTTTTTTAGGGGGTACAGGTATTTGGGTTTTTTTCTACAGTACCGTAGGGGGGCTGACGAGGGCACACTACAAGCGTCCTAGTCTGACATTAAACTCGAGCAGAAGAAGAAGGCAGGCACAGTATACAACAACAACATGTGGAATGGCAGCAGTCAGTGCGGATTCTGCAACAGGTTCACTGCGACTTCTGGAAAAAAATAAACCACGCCATGACTGGTGCATGGGTGAATTTTGTATTTCACATGGAGCAGCAGGGACATGTTATAGACAACCAAAAGCCAGGAGGAACACATCGGCAGCTACACAGCATACTGGGTTAGTGAGTTTCAGTTGTTAACTTAAATATATTAATAAGGTGTCGTCAAACAACGTTCACAAAGGCTAACGTTATCTTGTTTAGGCTAACGTAGCGACAGCTTGATCTTCACAATATTAGTAGGCTGCCGTCAGTATTGTTCAGTCCGCCAAATTATTTTTTAATGAATATTTTTCCGGTCATTTTGAGAAACACAGATACACACAGCGACGCACCTGGGCAATGGTAACCATTTTACCTTATATTTTCAGTCTACCTCAAGGGTTATTTTAATATATGTTAATGCTTTGTTTTTAAGGAGATTTATCTGCATTTAGTTGGTTAACTGAGGTGGGAAACAAGTGTTGTGACGTAGTTGGTGTGTAACCGTAGCAACAGCAAACTTCCCTCAACTGTAACTCAACTCAGCCTGAAGATGAAGGTAACTGACTGAACGATTAATAAAATATATGCCTAGCTTTAAAAAATGTCCTCTGTCACTGCTTCATGAGATTATAACCCTCCCGAGGGAAGAAATTAAGAGTTTGTTCACTGTCCATCTGAAACTGTCAGTTGAGTTTTGATTAAGCATTAATTCAGCCTATTTAAGTAAAATTCGAACTTTTGTCCAGCTGTTGTCGTTTTTTAACTTTAGCCCAGCTGAAATAAATGGTGTATCCTGTACGTCTTTATGTAATAATTTGTCAACTCTGCCAAGTTTTAAATGAAGGCTTAACCCTTTTGATAGGTAGCAAGCATGACTAATGTAGTATGTGCACAAAATTTCACCATTTTTTAAATGTAGTTTGGTAAACATTGACCTTGCTGAAGGGGGAGTTTTGAAACTAGTACCATATTATTTTTTGCATTTTGCACTTATCCTTCTGAACATGAACATTACATGGATTTCCCCTTGGGGATAAATAAAGTATCTATCTATCCATCTATCCATCTATCCATCTATCTATCTATCTATCTATCTGAAAGATGGGCTTGTTAAAGTTAACCTTAAAACCTTTTTGATTAATCTACAGAAAATTATTCACTAACTATTTTGATTACAAAATCATCCTCCAAAAGCTTGCTCATTCCAGCCTCTCAAATGTGAAGCATGATGCCTTTCTTTATCCTGTAAAATGAAAATATTTGTTGCAGCCAGAAGGAACCCTATATGAGAAAAATCATACAACTTTAAGTGCCTGTAGTGACTTTTAGCCTATATAAATATGGCCTACCAAATATTCCTTAAATGCAAACATGTTATTTCAGTACAGTAACTAATTCTTCTCAGCAAAATGAAGCCCTTTTAGTTACTTTTTATTGCACTGTGGCATTTAATGTGTTTGTTTATAATCCGCTTGTAATCTGTTTTGCAGCCGGCGTCCAGGTAAAGACAAGTCGACTGAGTATCTTCCAGTGATGTCTGCTCAAATACCCATGGAGAGAACAAGTCCAAGCACAGATCCAAGTCAGTCAGCTCACTCTCCAGCATCTATCTCACCCACCTCTGGAATCAGTGGGGTGGAGCACCAGGGGTACAGACTGAGCCTGCTGGCCTGTCAGGGTGAGCCAGTGGTGGACAGGACTCACCCTTACATGTCCTCTCTCCTGAGCCCTTATGATGCTGTGCCCATTGGCCAATCCCAGCTGACTGTTGCCAACATGGGTGCCGATGCCTCTCAGACCATAACCGATGCCTCTCAGACCATAAATCAAACCATGCAACAAATAAGTGTAAGTATTACTTTTCTGTACTTCACAAAAGCTCAAGGATTAAAGGAGAGCTCTAGCACAAAGTACTTTGATATTGTAAAAACAATTATTGATGATGTACAGTTGCACTGTCAGAGTACAGTAATTTCTCTGTAGAGCTGCTGTTTTGCACCAACAGTCAATCATAGTTCATAGTTGTATAGGAGAAAGCAATTGCAGAGGAATTAGACAAACAATACTAATCCACATAATCCAACATGCTGTCTTTTAGTCTATTTCTCCTTCTTGCCACTAGGTTGCAGTAGAGCATCAGATTACAGCATTTCCTGGAAAGCATCTCATCTCAAACTGCCTGACAAAGCCAATGGGACATAATCTGTTTTCTTCCTTGGGTTAAGTTCTTAGTTAAAGTCTGCTTTTTTTTCCACAGGCTTCAAATCATCCATGTGACGTGGTTCAGCAGCAAATTGAGCAGATCCACAAGGTTCTACAGGAACAGGGTCGACTGCTGACTCTTCTAGGAACAGGTCAGTGTTGGACAGGACACACATCCAGTGCAAAAAAAAATCTCCTTTTCAGCATTGCAATTAAGCCTTTCCAACAAATGCAAACCTTAAAAGTACAGTGCAGATTCAGTTTAGGAGATACCTTTGAACAAAGGCAGAAAAGTTTTGATTAAAATCACTTGTCATTTATCTTAATGAGCTAAATTCCTTAAAACTGTTTTCAGTCTGAGGCTGAGACATAAGTTATTAAAGGATTTAAAAAAATTAGACGAGGCACAGAGACAGTATGCAAAGAAGGCAGCAACAATAACACTGATGTTCAGCATTTGTTTTTCTTTTGCTCTGTTGTTTTGATTCCTGTGATATTCCTGCTCTGGGGCTACTAGCCTCAACTTGACAGCTGCAACCAACGCTGCTGTTGCAACACCCATTTAGCCTAACCAGAGAAAAGGGTTCACACCTCAAAGTAAAACATAGTTGAAAAAAGTGTTGTAATGAAGGGCTAATGCATGCACACAGATGTGGGAACATGCCGCTTCAGTTTGCTGTATCTGACCTATAATCTGACCCTAGATGGTTTCATGTTCTAAGTGTGATTGGAGTCTCTGTCAACAGATACACATACACAACCTGAGCAAACTGTAGCACTTTCCTGCAAAGGGGTAGAAAATGGAGCCAGAAGAGGCAGATCAGCAATGCCAATGTTTGGACATTGTAATGATGTATAGGGGTGCAGCAGGGATATGGAGGTATTACTCTTTGTACTTGTTTGGAGTAATGTTACACCATTGGAAAAAGAGGAAGGTGGTTTTGCTCATTTGTGTATGTAACAGTATGTTTTGCCGAGAAAAGACAACACTCTTCTCTTGCAGACCCTGAAGGCCACGCAACTACTTCAGTGCAGTTGTACGAACCGTATCACCTGTATTCTGTGTATTTACAGAATCGATATACAAAGATCTCCAGTCAGCATCTCAGTGTTATAATAATTATTCAATTTTGATAATCAAATCACCAAAAGTATATACACTGTGAGTGAGGCAAAGTTTAAAAGGTCTTCATGGTTTCTGTCGTCCACCTGGGTTTGACATTTTTGTAGATGTCGTAGTTACATAATTTTAACCTCTTTTAAACCCCAGAACGTAGACATGAAAATGATTATAAAAGAGGAAGCACCATGGATGATCAGTGACACATCGGTCATTGACTGTCAGTGAAAAGAGTTCACAATATGTTGCACAGAGGGTAAACAACCAATGAGAACAGATCAAACTGGTTTGGGGTATTTTGGGTGACACACAGAGATGAGTTTTTGAGTGATGAATGAGAGCTCTGCAAACCCTGCGAGGGTAAATGTACAGCACAGCAGCTTTGAACAAGTATGTCAACAGCAGTAGTAAACAGTATGTTGGGCTTTTTCTATACTATACCATCAGTACTTAGTTGTTATTTCAGGGGCCATCATATGCAGGAATATGCAGTCACAGAGTTATCCTCTCAGCTCCTTAACACCTGATTCTGAATAAATCCTAATAAATTAAAAAATACAAATTCAAATTGTATGTAACACATTGTCTCATATTCTTATAAATGTTTTAAAGTCCCGTAACATGAAGACATATTAGTGACTAATTCACTTTAATGCCCTATACACCCACACTTGTGTTTACAGTAATTTTGGGTGAGCAGCCCTCTTCACAGAACACCTCGCTGACTTCTTTTTTATCTGACTTATCTGACTGCTTTTGTTTGTTGCACCTTATCTGATTCATTCGTAGTGATAGCAGGATTACTGTTGCCAGAGAGAAGTCAACAACTAAAACCAGTTAACTTAACTTATATATTTAATACAACATTATTGAGCATATGTATTACACATTGAAGTTGAGAAAGCAAACATAACATTAGCTGCAATAGAAGGTTATTCAAGACTATAATGGAGGATTACATGGAGAAATGTTGTGCTTCATTGTCACAGATTACTGACGCTGTGGAGGAGGTGTGTTGTGGTACACCCCCACTACATCTGCATCAGACTTTTAGTAAAGGGTATTTGATGACCTTAAGTTATCAGCATTGCTCGGCCCGACTCTTCCAGACACTAAGTCTAATCTGCCATCGTCTGTGGAAATACCCACGCATAATGGTAGATAAACTGCAGATACTTCCTTGGAGATGGTTTTAATCACAGTTCAAAGGAAAGAGGAAATCAGTTTTATAGTATCGGCAAAGAATTGGTTCTGGTTGCAGAAGTTGTAGTTGTTGTCATTCCTCCAGTCCCGTTAACTGTGTAGGAAGTTAGCAGTCTCTCCTGAAGGAACTTGGGACAGAAAGTGGATATGTAAACATCCTTAAACCCTGAGTTACAGAAGCAGTATACCAGCGGGTCCAGCAGGCAGTCAGTGTAAGACAAAACCATGAGGCCGTCGTAGATCTGCACCACTATGTTCTCTGCGTCCTCCTTCTCTAACAGCCTGACGCTCAGCAGCACCACTCTGGCTATGGTGCTCGGCAGGAAGCAGATGGAGAAGACGACGACGACGGACATGACCACCCACACAGCTCTCCTCAGTTTGGTCTTCTCCCCGACCGTCTTCTTCCTCAGCCTGTTGACGATGCGTACCGTGCAGTAGACGAGGATGATAAACGGGATGACGATCTGAGTGAAGAAGACGATCTTAAAGAGATTTAAAAAAAAAAAACAGAGGCTATGAGTATGATGGCCAGTACCCTGTCCCGCAAATTTAACCTTCACATATCTGCAGTCGAGAGAAAAAATTGCTTCTCCAGGTGTTGAGTTTTCTAGCTCATCTCTAAAAATTTTTTTGCAGAACATTAAAGGTCCCATATTTTACACTTTTTCTGTGTTATATTTTGATATCCATGAGAAGATATATTTGTGGTTTTAAGAATCAAACACTATCTCAATGTAGTTTTACATTTCCTCTTTTAGCCTTCTCTCTGGAGCTCTAGTAACAACAGGTCAGTGAGACTGACTGTTTTCTGAGTGATCGAATAAAAAATGGCAGATTTCAGGTGAACACTCAGAGAAACCAAATCCTGCAAGGTTGGATGGTGGGTCCAGATGGCTCAGGCTCAGGTTCTGAATACAGGCTGTGTGCATTTCTCTGTGGACTGAGGCTTTGATACTTTCACAGTATTAATATAGAACCTAGACCTGATCTATAATCAAAAAAGACATGGACATTTCACTTTATACTATTTGGGACCTTTAAAGAAATTGCTATTATAGCAACATGATATCTGATAAACATAAGATTTTAAGTAATTCTAAGCCATTTTTAACCTGGATTTTGGGAGTACAGTGTTTTTGTGATTTAAATACAGAACCAGTATAGAATTTAAAACATTGAAATCTCTAAAAGCCCTAAATATTAGGCCCGCAGATAATGATTATTTTTGTTATCAATGAATTATAACTATTTTTCAGTTAGTTTGGTCTATGAAATGTTCAGAATGTGTGAAAAATGTCCATCACAAATTCTTCTGCTCCAAAGATATTCAGTTTACTAGCATAGAAAGCTAAGAAAACCAGCACATATTCACATTTGAGAGGGTGGAACCAGTGGATTGTTGTCATTTTGGCTAATGACTAATAAGATCATTAATAAATGATTAATTGATAATCAGAAGAGTTGCTGATAAGCTTCCTGCTGATAACTAATAGATAAATCGACAATGTGTACAGGCCTCAGACAGTTACTACACATCAGAGGTTAAAATCGTGGATTAATTTTTTAATGTTGCCCAGACAAAGGGGAATTAGATGAACCATTAAAGCGCACAGTGCTGTGATGACTGTCAGCTTTATTATTTAGGAAGTCTGGGTGAGATTGTGTAAATAACTCCGGTTCTTATTAAGTGTTTAGCTTTTATATGCTTGACTGAGTATATATTGGGCTGTTGTTTATGGTCACATTTAAGCCTTATTTTTACAGCTATCTTTACAGCCATGCTACAAACTAAACAAAATTAAGAGATAGAAATAAAAAGTACCTCTCTGAAGGTGTCTGTCACATCGTGAAAGGATGTCTCATTTCTTCGTCCATGGCTATTGCAGCACTCAAAGGTCTTGAGCATCGTGGGGATGGTGAGGGGCAGCAAGAAGAGCCAAATGATGATGGAAATCTGGGGCGATTTCTTCAACACTTTGATAAAATTTCGCCGCCCAAGGTGGACCACGTTGAAATAGCGATCCATGGACAGGATGATGAGGAAGGCGATGCTGGCTCCTCGGTTGAGAAACAGCATGAAGAGCATCATCTTACACACAGTGTTATCTTCGCTGCGCCTCAAGCCGTTGTAGTAATGGAAGGCTTTGACAGGAAGACAGGCCACCAGCAAGAAGTCAGCCACCACAATATTGAAGAGGAAAACGCTTTTGTTCTTCCAGAACTTGAATCTAAAGAGGAAGAAAATCACAAAACAGTTATTTAATTCACTGCTACAGAGTTTATTCTGCCTCAAGAATAAACACAGGAAAACTGCTTCATGTTTAAGACTCGGTTCTCTGTTGACAAACTGATGCATGTGTTAGTGTAGTAATGTGACGTTTATATTTTATGTTTTAGGATTTCATAATTAACCACTGCTTTCCTTTTTGCACTGTTTATATCAGTGGATGGAAATAGTACAGCTGTGCCAAAGAAAATGCTGACTCTGCACGCTGCCTGCTGGGATGCTCCTCATCCACAGCACAATATGTTCCACATGTTTGTACACATGTTTATCAGTCAATCTCATGGCACTGTGGTTCCCAACCAGTGGGCCTGTGGGAAGGTATTGCAAGTGGCCCGACAAATCGTTTGCAAAACAGAACAATTTTGGTGATTATAATTAAAAAACTAAAAACACTAAATACTTGTTTGTTATCTCAGTGTGATTGAGTGCTAAAAGATTAGTCCATCCATGGCAAAACTGCAGTATCAAAAAGGTTAGCTGGTTGGCAACAGGAAGAATTAAAAGTCAAGATTCCAGAGATAGTGAATCAACAATTGAAAAACAAAAGCTTGAGCAAAATTGAGCTTCCCCTGTTTTTGCTCTGAGAAGGCATTATTTGGCCTCCATATCCTTATGGGGTCGGATGTGTGCCGCCAACATTTTTGAGATTTTCAAGTGGGCCATGTGTTGGAAAAGGTTGGGAACCACTGTCATAGCACACACGGCTCATCTTGTTTAATCTGCACTGGATTCAACATATCGTTTTTTTGTTCTTAAATAACATTTTAGAGACGTTAAATTGCTATCGTATTACATGTTTGACATTTTGAAGCAGCATCCTAAATTTGCACTGAATTGTCTGTTTAGTCTTATTACAGTCATTTAAAATAAGGTGTGTGAATTCTATACAACTTAAATGACTTGCTTTTGCAATGCTTACAAGATAAGTTCAGCGTTGTTTTTCAGTTTACTGTAATATTAGGGTTGAATCACTCTAAATACCAGGAAATTCCCACTAGGTGGTGAGCCATGCAAACATCACTTACTAAGATAAGTGTTAGGCTGGTTTTGGCCAAGATTGTGCTTCCTCATACCTGAAGATGAAGATGTAGAGAACCGACAGGTTGAGCGGCAGCCCCAGCACAAACTCTCCAATCATCACCCAGGAGAGGGTTTTATATGTGACTAGGCTGGGTGCACTGCAGTTGTCAATAGCTTGACCCATAGTCATGTTCATTTGGCCGGTTGTAACAGTGGAAGTCATCCTGCTTCCACAGCGGTAGGAGAGGTTGCAGTCAAAGTCCTGTTTAATATAGTGCCACAGCAATAGAAAGGAGAAGTGTTAAAGATGTATCCAGGCGGGCATCACAAAGTTAAATCCTTCATCTTGGAGGCACTTGTAGCTGCCTGTAACCCAGAGTCTCCTCTCCTCTGGCACTGGGTTCCCCCTTCAGACTGTGATCCTTCAAATACAGCAGTCCCCTTCTGAGAGCCTCCCAGCGATTCTGGAGCTCTGTCAAGACTCAGCTGGTCGTGCCAAAATGCACTGAGCGAACATGCACTGTAAACACATTGCATACATTGAAAAAAAAAAAGAGGAAACACCCCGTCTTGGTGCGTCTGTCAGGCTTTTCTGTGTGAGGCTTCCAGCAATGCTTCAGAGAGGAAGAATTTATACTCAGCTGGAGGTGTGGTTTAAAGAGAGGGGATTATCTCACTGAGGTTGGTTTCATATCATCTGAAATGCACCAAGCTTCATAGGACTTTTGTACAGCAGATATTAGCACTAAGATAAGGGACGACGACACATCTTCTATCGCTTTCTGTTTGACACAGAAACTAATGACTGGAAACTGGCTGTTCAAAGTTTTTTCCTGCAGAACGGGGGCAGCGCTTGTGAAATTCCTCAGGTGGCTGTCTATAGGAAACCATCCTGCCTGCACATGTCAAGCATTACACTTGGATATGATGACAATAAGACTGGAAAACATGTCCTTTAAAGAAAATGACCTATCAGGTCTCATGATGTTATATAGAGAAAAGATTGCATCTACTGTGCATACAGTACATTTTGTATATTTTATTTGTTGTGATTACATTTTTTTTATTGTGATTAATAAGGATGAGGTTAAGCCAGAAAACATGACTTCATCCATTCTTGTGTATAGACATCACTCACTTACTACTTTCTGGGGAATATAAGCTTCTATTTTATTTTTTTTTTTTTACCACACTTAGTTAAGTGGAACACAGATATGAATAATGGTTGAATAACAATTGAAGCAATCTTTGAGCCACATCCTCTTTCCCTAGATGCCCTTGTGTGTTGCATCCTACAGAGAAGTAATATCTTCATCTCTTAATCTGACACCTTATACACCTTTTGTTGAATCGTTGATCATTTCTGCATAAAAAAGTCCACCTATGATGAACAGTGACACATCTTCAACCAAAACCTTTCTTCGTTTATTGTAACCTGTAGCCGTTTGAGATCAACCATGACTCTCAAATTGTCCAAAACAATTTGGTTGGTTGACGCATTGCAGAAGAAGCTTGGGATGATTTTGTTTTGTTGCTGTTTTTCTTTTCGACAATATCTTTATTGAACTTTTTTACATATAAAAAATACAAAACAGGCCAACGGACCAGACAGTTTCAGAGGTGAAGGCTATACCATACACTGAAGAAACAGGGGTATACCACATCCCCATCAAAGACAGAGTCACAATTCTGAGTGCATTAGCTTTTAAACATCTTGTTCCTTTGAAGTTAAACATTAACCTGTTAGCAGACACACCTCTTTTTTGTGCACAAGCCCGAAAATAATGTGTCCAAAACAAAAAGGTTACCTCTTCAACCCTTCTGATTACAGTCATAACCCTGGCCTCCTTTGAAGTGTACCTCTTTAAATTTTATGACCAAAAAATCAGAGTGAGTAAAGCAGATACAGAGGAACAAACATGGTAGAAATGTTTTGTTGTTTTTTTTGTTTTTTTTTTACATCGCCTATTTTTTTGGCATAAAAACGAGACCATAAGGCCTGTAGTAAGACCTTTAGTGTGGAAAGAATATTAGCGTTATAGCCACAAGTCTGAACCTATTTTGTGCCAACAGCTGTTGCAGTGATATGATCCTAAAATGATTTGCACTGATAGAATCAGGAGACTGAGCTTTCAAACAATTCATAATTTGTCCAGGTTGTGTGGAGATCGAATCAAAAACACACTTAAAGTAGCGCTACTAAAGCGTCCCACAGGTAAGCTGGAATGTATTTTAAAAGGTTAAAGTAGCCTCGACTCTTCTCCCTCCTGGTCTCTGCTGCTGTTTTCACTGACAAGCAACTGTAAGACAAAGCAACCTACATACTAGTGATTTGAAGTTTTGGCATAAACTTGAATTCCTGGGAAAGCCATCCACTTACTAGTAGTTACTAGTTTGCTCTTCGTCACACTTTGCTTCCAGAAGTAATGTAACGTAGCACAAAAAGGGCAGTTCAACATTGAGCAACAAAACCTGTATCTAGACACGTTTGCAGATGTGGTTTCTCAGCGGTGTGTGTTCGTGTGTGAATCCATCAGTCATTGCAACATTGGTTTTACACCGTAGTGGTGTCAAGTTCCTCTTTAAGATGGCAGCATGATTTCAATTATACACCTATCATCCTGAAAAAGGAAAACAATACTCTCCAATTTGCTAAAGCATTGAGATCCCACACAGTGAGCTCTTTGTATGGTATACGTGTGCGACAGCAGCAAATGGAAGCATGAAAACAGATGCAAAGTAGAGATAAGTAACCTGAAAGACAAAAAAACAGCACATAGGCAGCACACCACAAACATAAAGAGTGTAAAAGAAAAGGAAATGCCTTCTCATGAAGGACTGACAGGTGTGCTCTTTGGTGGATCCATTTATAAAAATACAGCAATAGCTTTGAATATGGTTTGTTCTTATAGCTGCCATAGAGCAGCAAACTTGGTGAAAACGAGTGCACCCTTTATAAAAAAAATACATCAATTAAGACATATTATGTGGCCGTAGTGAAAAAATGACATGAACATCTTACAGCATAATACAATCCAGTTCTACAGCATCACAAACTATGGCCTAAACAATTATTCAAACATCTAATCAGGGTCTCTTGTACATATTTCTCCTTATATTTATATAATTAACATGGCTATTGATTTCTGTGGTATTATTATTGTTGGGTGCATCCTATGTCAAATATATTATATGATAATAATAGATCCCCCTATAGGTGACATCACTCTCGATATAGGCACATTTATTTCATAATTACATTTCTTTATATACAGATGAAAATGAGTCATATTTGCATATCATTATATTGTGTATATGGTGTGGTGATGTCATTAAATATGCTTTATCATATCGTGATAATGATTTCCCACACTTCCTGATGGAAAAACTCTTCAAATCATTTTCTCACTTTAAGCAGTTTTTTTTCTCCTCCAAGCGGCATTATGATGCGCTGGCAACAAGTGGCAGCAAGTCCACATAGCTCGAAGTTTTTTGGCTATATATTTGTATATGTTAGTATATTTTTTTGTCGATCGATGTTTTTTATTCTACGTCGTCGTTTCATCTGAGGATGGAGAAAGTAATGTACACAAAGGAAGAACTCCTGGCTTTAAACTTTACCGGATATGGAGTTAAACATCCCATACCGGCTGAGCTGAAGAAGCCGTTCTGTGGATGCAGAGCTGGGGCTAAGCTAGAGGCTAGGAGATGGAGATATAAGCTTCAGCTGCAGCTTCTCCTACAGCATCTCCTCCACAACATGACACTGCAGCTGCAACTCCCTCCACACTGGGGTCAAGTCTCCTGTCCTTTACAGTGGAGAAGGTGAGGGTGGAGCTCAAGAGGCTACGTCCTGGAATGGTCCCGGTCCTGTGGAAAACATCATGTCTTAAAGTAGGACGACCGGCTGAGATAAATGACTACAGACCGGTGGCCCTCACATAACACATCATGAAGACCCTGGAGCAGCTGCTTCTCCACCTTCTGAGGCCACAGGTTGAACATGCACTAGACCCCTATGGTTCGCCTACAAAGAACATATTGGAGTAGATGATGCCGTCCGTTACATGCTCCACCAGCCCATTCTTACTTGGATGAGCCAGGTGGTTACATGAGGATTATGTTCTTTGATTTCTCAAGTGCATTTAACACCATCCAACCCCCCATTCTTAAAGACAAGCTGGAAGGGATGGGGGTGGTCCCTCCTTCACATCCTGGATTGTTGGATTACAAAAAGGCTGGGTCTGTGCTTGGCAGGAGTCTGGACTCACTCATGACTGTTGTGGAGAGATGCATGCAATGTAAGATGGAGGCCATCTTGGACAATACCAACCATCCTCTCCACAACATTCTGGCAGGACAGAGAAGCAGGTACAGCTGCAGCAAACGTCTCATCTCACTGTGCTGCAGAACAGAGAGGTTCAGGAGATCCTTTGTTCCCACTGCCATCAGGCTATATAACACCTCAGCAGGAAGTGGACTAATCTAATTATTATTGTTATTTATTATGAACTGTTTTTATTATTATTATTATTATTAATGATGAGCTAATGGACAAATGAATTTCTCCTAGGGGATAAATAAAGTATCTATCTATCTATCTATCTATCTATCTATCTATCTATCTATCTATCTATCTATCTATCTATCTATCTATCATTAAATAAGTGGAATAAACAAACAGTAGCAGTTCACCCTTGATTTACATTTTACAAATTAGAAATGACACCAATATAGAGAAGGCTGTTATATATTATATATCAAGGCCATCATCTTCAATGGAAACTGCGGCCAGGCTGTCCCGAGCAGCAGCACAAATAGGAGCATTCTCTGACCTGTCAGGCTTTGCAGTTGGACCCAATTTAGAACTGGATGTTATTATGGCTCCAAAATTCTGTGAATGAAGGAGATGATGTGTGTTGCTCTCCAGTCTGGCGGTACTTGAGTAGAAAATCTCAGACATTGGTTGAATATATCCGAACATGATGTACCAGGTCACTAGTGCGATCAGAAACGCTTTATGTAATCTTCACAATATTACACTCTACCTTGAGCAAACCAAGCACTTTAGCAACTGGTGTGAAACTTGCATCTGGTGAAAGGAGAACTTTGCAGATGCAACAGTTGCGCAGAAACTATAATGAACATACATAAAATGAATGATAACTTCTGTATCTTGCATTATGTACCGCCATACAGAGCTGTCAGTGACCCGTCTCTGTTCAGAGAGGATCCCTAAAAGTTCTTAGCTAAGCTTCATCCCTCAACAAAGTTTGACTTCATTTCTGTTATGCGTCTGTGCCAGCCACAGCCAGAGCCAGAGGCATACTGTTTTCGGGTTGTACGTCCATCTATACGACGCACATACGTACGTACTTCCCATTCTCATGGCTATGATATCTCAGTTTCGCCTTGACAGAACTTCTTCAAATTTGGCACAAACATTCACCATGACTCAAAGATGAACCGATTTGATTTTGTGGGTCAAAGGTCACAGGTGTGGTGACCTGACAAAACATAGTTTTGGCCTTGTGAACGTGATATCTCAGTAACACCTTGTAGGAACTTCTTCAAATTTTGTACAAATGTTCACTTGACCTCAAGGACGAACTGATTAGACTTTGGTGGTCAAAGGTCCCAATGACCTCAGAAAAACTTTTTCATTACTCAAGAATTCATACAGCAATTATGACATTTCACACAATTGGTTAATATTTTAACTAATATACTAATATTATATGACTCTGGATAAGCAAGGATGTACTGTAACCTGAATTTAGTGTGAGTGGCAGAGGCAGGCCGCCAAGAGGAGGTGATTCTAGTTTTTATCATGACTCAGGACTTGGCTATAAGAAACTGACAGGCTTTGTTACAACATGGATGCCTTGCTTATTCTTAAGTACCCTTTTTTAAAGTGGCAGTAATGAGGACGATAGCATACACACACTCAGTTGTTTACTTTTTCTGCACTTAGAGTAAGGTGTCCTAGGAGACATGTCTCTTAAATTTATTGTAATCAGCATGTGTGGAAATACTGTTAGTTGGTTGTGAGCAGTGGTTTAGGCTCAGCCTGTATTTCCTTTCAGACAGCTTTAGCTCTTAGAAATTGATCATCTTATTTGACAATCTAACTCTGTCTCTCTCCTCTCTTTATCTTTTCATCTCTTGAAGGTTTGACATTTCCTGCCTACGCATTTTCTCTGTGGCGTGCCTCACCTCCCGCGCTGACAGTGATAAATTCTGAGCAGGTAGGTACTTTATGACTGGCAAAGTGCCTCCTTTGAGTATTTGATCTGGATTCCTTTAAATGCATAAAGTCTATATCCGACACTTTCTTTTTTTTAATTGGAAATGGGTTGGAAAAAAGTCTACTCAGTTCCAACAATGATGATAGTCAAACTGCTTTAAGGCATTTGCTAATGGCCAGTGACACTTTTTTAAGAGTTTTTCTGATTTCACCACCAGATAGTAAGACACTTTATGAATGTGAATGGTGTAAAATTATCGCATGTATATGTGAACCTGTCAAGGCCAAAGTTGTCACATACAGACAGGTAACAAATTAAAGGTGAAACCTGAAAAACGAGTGGAGAAACAGGATGACGATGAGAGTGCAAAATGATGTGAATGAAGTCTCTGGGCTGTACTAGAGGGGATGAACACCATTCCTCCTAAAGATATTCCCTCAATTGGTGTTTTGATGGTGGTGGTGGTGGTGGAGAGCGCTGTCCAGCATATCTGTCCAGAATCTCTCAGGTGTTCAGCTGGGTTGAGATCTGGTGACTGTGAAGGCCACAACATGGGATTCACATTGTTTTCAGACTCATCAAAGCAGTCAGTGACCTCTCCTGCCCTCTGGATGGGGCCATTGCCATCCTGTTTCTCTCTTTCTTTCTTTTTTCCTTTTTCTAATAGTTTTTTTTTATTTTTTATTTTGTAAAAGATATTGTACTGTTCACTTGCTGTATTTATATTTTATTTTATTTACTTATGTACTTACTTTGTGGGTTGGGGGTTGTATGTTCTTTTTTATGCTCATTGTTTAAAAAAGCAATAAACATGTAAAAATAAATAAAAATCTTCCTCAACGTCGGGTTCTCTACCAGAGGCCTGGGAGTTTGAGGGTTCTGCGCAGTATCTTAGCTTTTCCTAGGATTGCGCTTCTGGACAGAGACCTCAGATGTTGTATCTGGAATCAGCTGGAGCCACTCTCCCAGTTTGTGGGTCACAGCCCCCAGTGCTCCGATGACCGCTGGCACCACTGTTACCTTTACTCCCCACATCTTTTCTAGCTCCCCTTTAAGCCTTTGGTATTTTTCGAGCTTCTCGTGTTCTTCCCACAGGATCTTGGCTCGGTCATTTTCAATGTCTTCCATTCTGACAGTGGGACTTTCAGCCCATAATCGGTGCAGATGTTCCTGTACACTATGCCAGCCACTTGGTTCTGGCGTCCCATGTGCGCTGTTCCTGCCTGCATCTTGCACCCTGCTATTATGTGCTGGATTGTCTCAGGAACATTTTTGCACAGCACCTGGGGTCCTGTCTGGTGTGGTAAACCCCCTCCTCTGTTGATCTTGTAAGAAGTGCCTGCTCCTGTGCTGCTATGATTAGTGCCTATGTGCTATATATATATATATATATATATATATATATGTATTTACACACACACATGCATGCATAATTTGAGAATATGTGTATGTATAATGAGGGTATATGTATGTGTATGAATGTGTATGTGTGTCTGTTTGTGTCATCTTTGTGTATTTTGTGTAGCATGGTGCAGGTCACACCAACATCAACATCAAACTGTTACAGACAGTTCTGACAGGTGATTTATCAGACTCATTGTAGATTTGTGATATGACTGTTTCCTTTGGCAAATCTGTCTGAAGTCTTTTTTTCTTGTTGCTTCATATCTCTAACTACAGATGTTGCAGTGTTGGCTACTGGGCTGCAAAGATGTGAAATAAATGAATGAACTACTTTTTTGTTCAGGTCCCTGATGTGATTTACTTATTGTTACTTCCTGTGCATGTTGTTGACGTCACTGTGCAGACTGATATGTGTGCAGAGGTTGTTTTCGCGTTCACCTGCTGAACGGTGAACATTACTCTCTCGTTAAATGTCTACATCTTACACAAGTGTAAGAAATTCGAAGCCTCCACCACACATACGCTGAGAGGAGTTTTCAGTGAAGCAGGAGACATTTTGTTTCCAACTTGTTTCCAAATTCATTTCCAAATAAATTTTCGAATGATGGACAGCACATATCAGACAGAAAATGTTATTCTACACAGATGATTTTTTTATACAATCTCTTTTATTCTGTCTTTTTTCCCCCCTCACATTCTTCCTCTCATTTTTATCCTTGTCATGTCCCTCCACCCTCCACAGCTCCCAGTTTTCCCAGAGCCATCTCCTCCATCAGATGGAAGGAGGCCCGAGGATCATCCACATGTCCCCACACGTCCCAGCCACGGTAAGAACCAGCTACTGCCTCCCAAAACCATATCAGCATCCCTTCTCCTTTATACAAAACAGCAAAACAGCTGATATTATCTGACCCAGATTTCATGTTAACATGTTGAGCCCTGTTTGAAAAGGTATTTGTGATTTTAAACATGCTGTAATCACATAAGTTTTACACTTTCATGCTTTACAATACCAGTGAAAGTGAGAGCAGTAGAGATTTTACATTGAGTCAGCTCAGTCAGCTATTTGCATAAAGATTTCATTGAGAAAATCTACTAGTAAATGAATAAAATTACATGATATGGTAATTCGAAACAACAAAAATCCGACCTCTGTATCAGCTAAATTCACCACAACTGACAAACATTACACCAGATTATAAATGGTTATCCCTTTGAATTGTTGTATTGCTTATAATACAGCCAAAATATAGATTCAGTGATGTGTTGACCTATCTCTCCTCCTTTGAAATGTTATTTTAGGCTCATTTGTTCAAGCAGAGAGAAGTAGAAACAGATTACAGTGACCAAACAACAGGAAGCTAGAATGGTTATGCTAATAGTCAAACTTATGTAACATTTCTTTTTGAGCAAGAGCTTGAAATGCACCAGTGTTGTGTCTCCAGCTTCCTTTTTTTCCTGCTTCTTTCTGATCCTGTGTGATTGGTTATAAAGCCAATATACTGTGATTTGTGGTTTACTGAAGTCACTTTACATGGTCACTTAAGTGAACATACATCATTTAGACTTTGTGCTTTGTATCTCAGCTTTAAGATTGAAGTCACCTGCTTGTTTTCCCTCCTTTTATTAACATTTTAGGCCACAATAGAGCAACTTTTTCTTTTCTTTTTTTTTTTTTTTTTTTTTTAAATCTCAGGACAGTTACAATGTTGTGTAAATGCGTGTTGATGCATGAAGCTCATTGGAATGTTTGCTCAGCAGTTCTAGTGAGCGAATGTTGTTGGACATCAGTCTTGAAACAGATTCATCAGACCTGAAACCGTTCAATGAATCACTCGACTTTAATCAAAGTTTCGTTCGTTTATCGTTTTCTCGCCTGAAGGGAGATGAAGAAATGGGCTCAAAGATCAATATATATTTGTAAATTCACACATGTCAGCAGTAGTAAAAACACATTAAAGACTAGGCTAGTATTTACACAATGCCACTTGTAAAACAGAGTTATAAAATGTTTACTGTGTCAGTCTCTGAGAGTGATCCCTGCTCTGGTACACATTTGTGACCAACTCATATTGACAACTTCACTCTGTTGAACAATTTTTGTATCATATCTTCCAGGTGTGATATGTAAAACATTTATACAATTTATAAAAACAAAAAGAATAGTTATAAGGACCTATTATGTAAATGTCTTACATATTGCTGTACCCAAAATTCCCAGAATTCATCAGGTTATATGAGGTGATGTAAACCTGAAACTATTCGAAATCCTTTTCCAGTAGTGGTATCATAACATATGATAACATTAATAGTATTTGCTAATACTTATTTCAGTTTGCAACTAAACAAATAACCTCATTTAGTGTTTAGGAATGTTAATACAGCTGTAACACAGCTGCGTTCATCGCAGGATGACTTGTCAGGACTCGCAAGTGTACATGTTTGACCCAATTTAAAACACCCACGTCCCAAATGACTATAAAGAATGGATTTAGAGAAGGTAATAAAGGAACTCTGGCCGATGGAGGAAACAGTGCGACGTTTGTCCCCTGTGCTAGAGCACTTTTATAGTTTGAAACAATAAAAAAGCAAAAACAATCAATATCCCACTCGTAAGTGGGCTGACTGGTACATTTATAAATAAACTTAACACAGACTTAAAAACAAGAATCAATTGTGTTCACCAGAGTCACAAAGCAATCATCAGCACGTATACACAATGTGAAAGGTCAAATCTACACAACTGAGCAATAAAGTGCAGAGTGTTAACATTGATATTGTCTTATTTAAGAACGTACTATATATGACTGAAGGACGTGTGTTTGCATCTTTACTTGCCATGTTTTCTTACACATTGTAAGTTGTGCATATGTGACATTTGCAGAGCCAAATCTGGCTGCTTACATTTTCACATGTTGTTGTTTCACATTGCTTTTATACAATTCTGTGTTTGTATGTTTGTGATCTGAGTTCAGAAGTAGGCAGTAGTCTTGTTTTCAACCACATTAATACAGGTCTTTAAATCTTTGTCTCTATCACTACAACGCTGTGGAGTTGTGGATCTTCTTCTCTTCTTTTTCTTTTTTCTTGATTTCCCTCCATGAGAAGCAGCTGCGTTTTTCCTTGAACTGAAGTGGGGTTTTCCTCTGTGGCATCTCCACTTCTAGTCATTTATTAGATTTTTTTAATAAATTCAACTTGACAAGAAAGTTACATAATATTCAACAGCACAAATGTCTCATTGTATCATTGCAGTGTCTCACCATTTCAAACCACGTTGTCCCAATTACAAAGCAATGAGTTACTCTGTGACACACACTGATGCACCTTTAACACACAGATTCACATGACATGCTTTGCTGAGCTCACTGTCTATTTTTTAGCCAGACAGTAAACAACAGACATACAGTATGTTCACTAATTATTACTATTGATGACATCATCAGGGTGAATGTGACCATTCAGATGACTTATACAGGTCCAGTCTGGGTCAAGTATCCTTTAGTCTGGTTAAAGTCATTCATTATTTATTCTGTAAGATGCGTTCAGGGAAATCTTGTATTTCTGAGGCATGTCATTTTAGATCAGTGGTTGTCAAAGTAAGGTCTTTAAATCAGCAGTATTGACATGACAAGTGACAGTTTACTGCAATTTTATTATCAATGAATTTACAAGACATTATCCAGGACATAAAATATGTACAGTTTAAATACACCCATCTCTCTCTATATATACACACAGTATAAACAGTTACACAATTCAATATTAAATCAACATTTACAACCAACTTCCTGTATGGGCCTGTAGGATTAACTCTTATGTAATAGGGGACTGACTTTGGCCTCATATGCATCTATTTTGGAGTCGGGTCCATCCACACATTTCATACTCCTGACCCAGGAATTCATGCTAGTGAATGCTATTCATGATTTCTAGAAAACCTTTATCCCCTCAGGCCTCTTGGTTCAGAATTTCTCACCACAGCTTCACAGAAAATGTATTTGACAAGATTTTTCGAGAAACACATTTTCGAGTGGTGTGTTTATATTTTTCTGAGCTTTAATTAATGCTTGTTTGATAGTGGAGGCTGTTTGAGACTGGTACAATTTGACAGATAAGATTCTTGGGCTTGAAAGGAATTTTTCACAGTCATAACTTCTCATTTTTCTGTCCAAGCCAAACAGAAAAAAAACAGATGTGCTTACTTTAGCTGGGAGGCATTCCTCTTAAACAGAAAACTTTTATGTTTCATTGAATAACATCCACCAACATGAATATATCCTACACAATCAGGAATCACGACACTCTCACCTGGTAGATCTACGGTGCTGAAGAGTCCCTCCTATTTTCTACCTCTGTATATCTCTATTTCAGAATGGATCAAATAACTACTGACTGTCTTCTCTTCATAGCAGAGTCCCCTTTCATAAAGTTAGTAGATTTTTTGGGGCAAACTGTCACTCTCAGGTAGTATCCTGTTGGGTTCCTGCGTCACCACACAGAGAAAAAAAAACACACCACACGGCTTTAAATGATAGTGTTGGTGTTTCGAGGATGATCCGATGCTGTGTGCCCCCCTGTTGAGCTGTCTACCTGTATCGGACCATTTTTCACCAAGAACGGGCAATAGTTGGAGAGATAAAGAGCTTTAAACTTGGTGCTGCAGAAGCAGTAGACCAGCGGGTCCAGCAGACAGTCCATGTAGGAGAGGACCATGAGGCCGTCAAAGGCCACGGCAGCTTTGTCCTGGTAGATCAAAGGCAACTCTTGGACGCGGACGATCAGCAGAACCATCCTGGCTATGGTGCAGGGGAGGAAGCAGAAGGAGAAGACCACCATGACAGCGGTCACCAGGAAAACCGCTCTCTTCAGCTTGGTCCTGTCCCCGACTGTTTTTTTCCTGAGCCGGTTGACGATGCGCACCGTGCAGTAGACCAAGATGATGAAGGGGATGAGGATCTGAGTGAAGAAGACCACCTCTCTCATACTGTCCACCACATCCTTTAAGAAGAGAAAGGATCAACTTAGTTGTCATATATATCAACAACAAAGGCTTGTTCTTGATTGGTTGGCCTGAGCATCAGAACAGTATGTAGTTAAAGTACCAGTCGGCCATTTTAACTCTTAAGGCTTCAAACTGTGATTTAAATGAAACCGTCTGTTAAGTTTGGAGGGGATATCACTCTTTAGTGGAGCTGCTAACAACAAGTGGACACTGCTTTCTTAATGAGGATCACAAACCAAAAAGGTTAAAAACCACTTTACCAGTCTGTTGTGTTTTTAAATGTAACATCTTAACCTGAAAAGTGACAAGCAGCTACAACTGTCAAATAAATGTAGTGGAGTAAAAACTACAGAATTTCCCTCTGGAATGTTTTGGAGAAAAAAACTAAAATAACATAAAGTGGATTTTCTGCTTCACATTACTGTACTGTAATACAATACTTAATTAAATCCAGTTACTGCACCACTGCCCACGTACTGTATGTGTGAAAGTAGCCAACAGTAGTTGTGATTCACTCTTCCTGTTAACTAACCAGTGACACTAACCTAACCATGAATCAAAGGCCCTGTTCAGACCTGTCAGTGACATCAGGTGATCTGATCACAGGTGGTCAGCTCTAAGTTCAGGTGTAAATGCACCCAAGACGCCCTGTTCTATCTCTCTCTCTCATGCTCAAACACATTGATGATGGACCCATCACTTATTTTTTTGGGATATTTTTGTGATAGAGACAGTGAGAGAGAGAGACATGAAGGATGGAGAGAGAGAGAGAGAGAGAGAGAGAGGATGACATGCGACAAAGGGCCACAGGTCGGATTCAAACCGATGGCGGCTGTGGTTAGGACTGAGCCTATGTGGTGCGCGCTCCACCAGGTGAGCCACCCCACCCCCCCCCATCTGTCAGAGTTGGTCTGGCTTAAACCAACAATGCATACGTGTTTATTTACATATAGAGCAGGAAAGTGAGCTCCCATCACAAGTGGTCACTCCAGACGCCTGTGGAGACACATGTTAATGCCAGGTGTGAGCAGGGCCTCAGTGACTGCAAATAATAGATTTAAGCACAACAAGGTATGAACACAACAATGCACTCTGCAGTCTCCTAATATAGAAAATAATAAACATGCTTCCATGTTTTTTCAAACTTAGGCACCTTGTCGTGAACAGAATCCTATATAAGATGACTGAATAGTGAGGAGTTTCCTCCTTTTTTCTGACATTAATGTTTTGTTTTTAGCACACACACGTCTTATCAAACTGTGGCCCTGTCATGTGTGGTGCGGTTTGACACATTCCAGCTTTAACAAGTCTCAACACTGTGTGCTCTGTCAGTGCAAAAATAGCTGTGGAAACAAGCTCTCTCTTGAGATAACCCCCACTGCTGTGTTCTCTCTGGGACCATGCCATGAACCCACATTCTTCATGTCTGATTGGGCTTTACGTCCCCATAATCACTGAATATCACTGTCCTCTCTGTTACTTCAGGCTGTTCAACAAAATAAACTACGTCATAGGTGACTTAAAAATAAGTTGCCACATGGTCCAAACTGACAGCGTTCACGTTAGGAAACAACTAACTTACTAAATGTCATGAACAAGCTCTTGCAAAATTATTTTCACATTAAGCAAATCAGTCGGGGATGAATCATTTGGTGCCTTGTCACTATGTCTCATTTCACTCTCTATGGAAGATTTTTGGGTCTGATGCTGAAAGAACAGAGAACAGACAGATTTGTAATGATTTCTAATGAGAATAAACACAAATGCCACATTCAACAGGTAGACATTACCTTCACCAAGGTGTCATCTCCTTCATGGCTGCTGTCGTTGTGTTGTATCTCGCTCTTGTGGCTGTTGCAGCATTCAAAGGTCTTGAGCATGGTGGGAATGGTGAGAGGCAGCAGCAGCAGCCAGATGAGGATAGAGATCTGAGGAGATTTCTTAAGAGCTCTCAGGAGATTCTTCCGGCCAGGGTGCACCACGTTAAAGTATCGGTGGATGGATGTCACCGTCAGGAAGGCGATGCTGGCCCCTCGGTTCAAAAACAACATGAAGAGCATAGCTTTGCAAACTGCCCCATTGTCACTCCTCCTCTCTCCGTTGATGAAGTTGTACGCCTTTATGGGCAAGCAGAAGAGCAGGAGAATGTCAGCCAACACCAGGTTGAAAAGGAAGATGTTGTTGGAGTTGGATTTCCAGAACTTCAGCTTGAATATAAAGAGGTGGAGGACAGATGCATTCAGAGGCAAAGCCAAGATGAAAATCACAATCATGACAGCTGCATAGAACTTATACAGTGCCTTGTTTGTGGCTTCACAGTCTTCAATCTTTTGGTAGAGAGGGTTGTTGATATCCATTTGAACAGCCAAGGAGTGTGCTAATATAAGTTACAAGCAAGTAAAAAGAAAAATCTGTCCTACATGCATGGAAGTATCCTTTTCTAAAGTGAGAAGGAAATCACCTCACACACACACACACACACAAACACACGCACGTGTGAAAAAAAACCCGCCAAACAAGTTTCTCGGGCGTCTTCAGTTCTATTCTTCTTCAAGTTTTTAAATGCTTCCTTTAGTCCTTGCGTATGTTTGGGATTTCCAAGTCATTCAGGCTTCACGTCCTGCTGTGCGAGTCAGCACCAGGTCTGGAAGTAATTTCTCTGTGTGCAGATCAAATGCAAGACACTGCTCAGCCCTACAGTCGTAGCTCCTCCTTACTGCCTGAGGTGACTCACCAGCTGCTTTTCAACTGTGGGACCAATGGGAACTTAATAATGCGCAAGACCAGCCTGTAAGATTTAAAATACAAATGGGTCAAGCTCTTCTTGTGAAGAGGAAACTAAGACTAGTTTTATTTTAAGTCAGAGATTTTTTTTAAACTATGAAATTAGAAAACCTTAATGCAGCTGTGTTGAGTCCTGATAAGCCTCTGTGGGCGAACAAAGTCAAAACAGGTCTGATAACACAAACTGATATGACTTTTGACAGTCAGCCAAAAGTATGAAAAAGCATGATGAAAAGATTTCACCTTCTTTCAAAGCATCTTTTTCCTGGCTCAAACTGTGAGAATGGACCATTTAATCTATTCTTGAGGGTTCAGTAAATCCCACAAGCTACTGTGTGACCTCCAGTTTCTCATGAGTGACAGCTTGCGAGTGTCTCAGCTCCTAGCCTCGGATGCTAAAAATGCAGCGTGGGGACATTCAGATATAAACTCTCCTCAGAGTACGCAGATGTGGCTCCCTGGGAATTGGTGATAGATTTACATGTGGGCAGGAGGAGATGGACGCGATGTTGCTGTCAATGTTTTTTTCTATGTAAGGAAAAGTACATGAAGTCGTGTGGTATGCTGCGTCCTGAGGGAGGAGGATTTCTTTTCTTTTTTTTTTTTTTTGGGTGGGGGTGGACATAGGCCTCACGCTCAACGCTGCATGCCCTGAACTTTGCATGCTTTGAACTCCTTCTCTGCCTCAGCGACAAGTCCAGACAACTCTCAAAGATTCAGACTTTCTCAAAGGACGTGTTTCACAGACAGGGTGAGGACGTGACCCTCTTCGGCATCTGGCCCATGATTTAAAAGTCAGCTGTGCATAACAAGAGGTGCATGAAACTTCTCAACACAGTGACCTATATAATAAACCTACAGTTTGTCTTTACTCAATTTGTTTTCTCAACATTTCTGAGTGGTTTTATTGCTTGAGAGGATTTATGCATGAGCACACAGCTGGATCTGTACTGAGTCACTACAGTGCTTGGTTTAATCTTGTCTTAGACTTGACCTTGTCAGATGAGGACCCTGTCTGTGTTTATCCCCCCTCTTCACTCTATCCTGTACTGCCTCCTCAGACAATGGTTTAATTGTATATTAGGTAACTCAGTCAACTAAGCAGATTAAAAAGCAGTCAAGCCCAGCCGTCTGGCCTGCTGGTCCTCGGTAGCTACTGCACTTCAGTTACCTGCATGAGGGGTATAATGACCTGGGCACGTTCATAGAGCAGTGGTTCCCAACCTTTTCCAACATATGGCCCCTTCCTTAAAATCTCAAAAATGTTGGTGGCACACATCTGACCCCATAACGGTGCAGACGCCAAGTGATGCCTTCTCAGAGCAGTTTTTGTTTGAATGATAACGATAGAAGTTTTTCAACATATTTAGTGTTTTTAAACATAATTTCATTTTAAAACATTTAAAAACATTATTTATATTTTTATATATTTGTTTAGAATTACATCTCAGCAAAATTCATCTGTTTTGCAAATGATTTGTCAGCCCACTTGCAATACCTTCGCAGCCCACCAGTTGGCCCTGGCCCATAGGTTGGGAACCACTGGAATAGAGCATTTTAGCATTATCTGTCAAACACACAAGCAAAAAAGTAGCCATTCGTTTATAGTTTCTTATTTTATTGTGCATACAATACAATATTGTGTTTTTGTGCTACAACATATTTAAATATAAATCTTGTATCGACAAAAGTGGAGGTCAGCGGTTCCCAACCTTTTCCAACTCGCAAAGATCTCAAAAATGTTGAGGACCCACATCCGACCCCATAACAATACGGAGGCCAAGAAATACATTCTCAAAGCACTTTTTATTTCAATGAGAACGACTGAACATTCAGAACTGGACTGAGAGCAGGGGAAACATGTCTGTGTTGTGCTGCTCTTTAGTTTTGTGCTTTTAAATTCCAATCGACTCATGACAGAAAATAACAAGACGATAACTTTAATGTTGCTGCAGATGCCTTTGCAAAGTCTTCATTCTGTCAGTAAACAGCAGATTAGATTAGAAGATCAAAAACAAATACAAATGATTTACATTCTTGAAGAACATGTGCTATTTAACTGAAAAAAGAGAAAACAATGATAAACAATTAAATCTTATTTAAAATGTCATATTTCAAAGGAAGACAGGCAAGCTTCTGAAAATGACTGGTTAATGCAAAAACACAATAGCAACGGTTACAGAGTTATGAAAAAATGATTATAAAGGTGTTGCCAAATAGCACTGTGTTGCCACATGGTCATAACTGACAGCGGTTCAGTTAGGAGAAACAACTGTCACGAACAAACTCTTACAAAAGAGTTTGTACAGCTCGGGATGAATCATTTGGTACTGAAATGTCATTACTTCTCATTTCACTCACTGTGGGAGATTTCTGGAACTGATGCTGAGAGCCTCAGGGTGATACACTACACTTGGAAGACAGATTTATGTAGACATCACCTTCACTTTTGTGGCTTTCGCAGCATTCAAAGGGAGGTTCATCTGACCAGGGAGCACCACCTTAAAGTTGCTGGCTCCTCTGTTTAAAAACAACATGAAGAACATAGCTTGTCAAACTGTGTCATTCCCAATCTTCCTCCTCAATACACAAAAGCTATGACCACAAACAGACTCGTTAAAGTAAACACTGATCATTTACCTGATTGAACACGTTGCCGTGACTTGTTATTTGTAAGAGTTCAGAGGAAAAGTGACGTTCGCAGTGACGGTCCCACAGATTAACAATCGCGCCACTGTACTCAGGTTGTCAAGCCAACCTTTGACTCCAGTAACACTCACTGTAAAGTTGTACTTTGTGCTATAACTCACAGCGGTGTTGTGTTTTCTCACTTTCATCCGTATATATCTCACAGGAGGCTGAGATGTTTGGCACTCAGCCCCTCACATGCTTTGGCTTCCAGGTTGCAGCTCAGTGTAAAGCTTCCCTTCACCTCCTGTCCTGCAGACTCTCTCCCTCCTCTTTGCTTTATCTGCATCATATACCGTATATTAACTGCTGTTTGCCGCTCAGATAGATGCATTTAGATGCTAACGCTTTGCAATATGGTACACAAAAATATGGTTATGAGTTATTACTAAGGACAGATTGAGAAATGACCTTAAAATCTATTAACCGTTAAATCAGAACTTGAATCTAGTAGATATGGGGCATCTACAGGTCTTGAAAAGCCTTAAAAAGACTGATTACAGTTTCCTTAGAAAATGTTTACAAAGGTATTGAAAAGTTTTAAAGGTCCCATATAGTCTAAAGGCAGATGTCCATGTGTTGTTTGATTATAGATCAGGTCTAGGTTCTATATTAATACTATGAAAGTATCAAAGCCTCAGTCCACAGAGAAATGCACACAGCCTGTATTCAGAGACTGAGCCTTAAAACCAGCCGTCAGGACTTCTGGAACTTTGTGATGTCACAACAGAGTAGTCACTGCTCTCAGCCACGCCCCAAGCCTTGCCCAGAAGAGAGGAGGCTCAGAGCCTCCTCTCTTCTGATTGACTCACCGACCTGTTGTTACTAGAGCTCCAGAGAGAAGCCTGAGAGAGGAGATGTAAAACTACACTGAGGTGGTTTTTGGATCTTAAAACCACAAATATATCTTCTTATTGTCACACCGTGGTGAGGTTGTCTTGTCCTGGGTTTGTTTTGTCCTGTCATTTACTGTTTTATTTTGAAAAGTACTCTCCTCTCGTTTCAGGTCACTTGCCCTTCCTCATGTGTCTCAGTCTGATTGCCCTAAGTGTTTCCACCTGTGCCCTATTTCCCTCCATGTGTTTAAATAGTCTGTGTTCCCCTTGTCTTGTGCCAGAGTGTCTTCGTCCTTGACCTGCACCCGAGCCTTTGTCCATGCCCACAGCCACAGTGTCCTTCGAAGTAAGCTCGTGTTTGTTCCTCGTGAAGAGTGATTTTTTTGTTTGTAATTTCTTGCCTTAGCTAATATTCATAGCCCTTTGTTTTTCCTCGTTATGAGTGATTTTGGTGGCATGAGTAGATTATTTTGGTTTATTTTTTATTTAGTCAGGTTTTCCCTCCTTACGGGGCGTTTTGTGTTTACCTTTTGTTTCTTTTGATTAAGAAGCTTTTTCCTCTCCCTGGAGTGTTTTTGTTTTCTCAGGTTTCAGAGTTTAGTGACTAGTCTTTTTCATAGCCATTTGTTTTTCACTCTGTCTGAGGTCTCCAGTGATTTCAATAAAGCCCATTGTTTACTTATTCTCTGCGTCTGAGTCCCTGCCTGACACTTATGGATCATGTCGTGGAAATTTTCTGCTCTTGGTGAAGAATGAAATAGAGACTTCCGTCGGCCGACAAGGTTTTATTTTCTTTGCAAAGAAAAGGTCAATCAACGTGCGAGCGGTTCAAAATGAAGAAAGACCCCGTGTCGTGGAAATTTTCTGCTCTTGGTGAAGAATGAAATAGAGACTTCCGTCGGCCGACAAGGTTTTATTTTCTTTGCAAAGAAAAGGTCAATCAACGTGCGAGCGGTTCAAAATGAAGAAAGACCCCGAGCATGGGGAACCTTGAACATTTATACCTGAGGGAAAGGCCCACCCCTGTGGTGTGCTTCACGTCCTTTGTCTGTTGTGGGGTCGGCGTCTTACCTATGATGTGCTTTCACACTCTTCTCCTCTTGTCATTCGTAGGTATCGGCACCGACCCCCTGAAGTGTGAAGTAAAGTGGTCTAGCGAACATAATTTAAAATACAAAAGGGTTTGAATATTGATGAGAAAGTGAGAGGTTGGGTGTCTCAGGTAGTTGAAATGCAAAGGGATTGAATTTACAATTACAATTAAAAGTCTGATATCTTGGTGAGAAGGTGGGAGGTTGGGTATCTTACAAAGAAGTTGAAATTACAATTACAATCAACACTTCAAATAAAACACCAGAAAAGTGTCAAATATGGGACCTTTAAATTTGTTTTACAAACATCTTCAATATTTTTAGTTGTAAAATGTTGGTGTTATTTTAGAAAGACACTGTCTGACAAAACCCCATGACTGTAAAATATATAACTTAATTTGTTTTTTTTTCTTCTTTGTTAAACCATCTATTTTGGATATTAAAGATATAAGTTCTGTACCACAGGGAAGTACTGACAAAAGTATAATATGAATGCCAATAATTCATGTATTTGGTAATATGTATAAATTGTACTAGAAACTGGGCCATTCTATATGGTATTTAAAAAATCTGAAAAAGTTTCAAATTTAACTTGGTGAGCCTGCAGAAGCTCTGGACATACTGGGAGGTAGTTTACTAATCAGTCATTAGGTGATGATTAGTTCATAAATATCTGTGGGTCAGAATAACAGCCGTTTTCTCCATGAGTCCTTCCTGATTAATTATGACTTATCAATAAGTGGCACAAACTAGTAACCAGTCATTTGTCATTATTACTTCATAATTAGTTACTGAAGTAAAGTGGCGTAAAGTGGAACATGATACTGTGTGATAAATAAATGAATGGTCACTAGTATGAGCTGCACATTGGCTGGATACTAGTTTGTACCACTCATGGACAAGTCATGTTTAATCAAGAATGACTCATGATAAAAGTGGGTCATTATTCTGTATCACACATACTTATGACCTAATCATTACCTAATGAGTCATTAATACAGTATCTCCCAGTCTGTTCTCCACTAACTCAACGTTATCTACTAATCAGTCTTTGATTTAGAGTCATTCTCTTCATTGATTGTAAGCATGTGTCTCAGTCCTCCCTCAGTAACGTCTTTGTCAACTGTATTCTAAAGTTTTAACATTTTGATGCAAAAAAAAGATTGAGAGACTGACCGGACTGTACAAATCTCTCTGAACAGAGATGGAGACCAGGATCCAGTCAGTCCCTCTGCAGTGAGAAACCTCCTGTCAGCTAACCCTGAAGACAGCTACCTAGACTGCTGGACTACAGCTCTGGAGGCTTTGGGCCTTTTAGGGTGTTACTAGAAAACTTATTCAGACTGCACATCTGTGATCATTATATGATAGATCTTATATGTGTGCTACTTATTTGTTCGTGTTTCTCTGCTGTTCCTAATACACTCCTCTTACAGGGATATTTTCCAACTTTTAACTAATCTACTTCAATATTATTTTGTATTTTATTTTCCAAATATAATTCTGTTGTGTCTGGACACCAAGGTGGATCAGATCTGCTCTGAGGGAGAGTGTGAAATTTGAGTTTGTAGAAGAGCATCTGAAATCTGTGAGCCAAAACTATTGAAGGTGTCTTACACAGAAGTTTACTGTGGTAGATTGTCCTGTAGCACTGTACGACAGCTGGCCCATTAGGCACCACCTAGATTACCTTTAGGTACATATTAAGCAAAAAATAAATAAAACTAAAAATCAAATTATTAAGCTTCAAACACAAGTAATTATTACTATCTATATTTAAAAACAAATCTTTTCCCTTGGTGTTCTTGCCAGAAGAAAATGCCATTGTATTAAAATATGCATTATTGTTGCTCAAACTCGAGGTCATCGGGTCGGTGACGTGATATTAAAGGCATTACTTATTGCGGGAAAGTGAGGGCATTTCCTGGATGAACAGAAATAATTTGAAGGTCACTGACCAGCAGCAGCAGCCCCACAGGAAGTTGACCTCTGGCATCCAGAGGCACTCCTCTGCCCCATCTACGCTCTTTAAAGACAAAGGAACGCAGCTTGAAGCCTTCCAGTCTACGACCTTTCAATCTGAGCACAGCCAACGTTTTGAGACTTCACAAGAATTTGTTCTGGTTTATATAATCCTGAGACATTCCCAGTAAAGCCAGAGACAGACTCAAATAGAGATCCAGGCTCAGACTGAGGACTTTTCTCAAGTCCACTGCCAAGAGCAAACTTACTTCAACACTCCTCCCCTGCCCCAGTCTGAACCTGTGACTTTCTCACAAGTCCAAATAAAAGACATCACTTAAAAGCACATGACAGTGGGAGAAAATGGGAACTTAAAATTTCAATCACAAGAGCCAACAAGTCCAGAGAGGAATCCCATTTGGAAGACAAAGGGAATAGTGATATACCTCATTCCTCACTCTCTGTCTGTAAGAGAGAAGAGGGTGAAGCACCAGGAAATGGGAAACATGTTGATGAAGACGCGGTGAAAGGTCAGATTGAAGTGACAGCACGTCATAGAAAAATGTCTTTGAGCTCATGTGGTGCCACCTCAGACGATCGATGGGAACCCTCCCTGCAACAGAGTCTGCACATGTCTGGACGCCCAGCAGTGTGCATGAATCAAATTTAGTGCAACATGTCAACAATTCCCTCGCCTCTGAGGGAGAACAGCCTCTCCCCCTGGGCCTGCAGAAACCAGGAAGTTATTGTTAGTTTAAAGACAGTGAACGACAACACCGACAGAGTCTCAAGCTTGAACATGGAAACTATATCCACAGGCTGTGATGAAATAAAAACACATTTTCAGCTTTGTCAGTGTAGAGAGTCAAGACCAGGAAGCCACACAGTCTCACACTGGGTCAAAGGTCAAAAACAAACTTGAACAGTGACAACATAATTTTGCCTTAGTGCTCCAAATAACACAAGCCAAGCTTCAACACCTCAGAAATGCTGTACATTTCCCATGCATTCCTCTACAAGAAGCAGTACCATCCTCGCTGGCAGCAGCGAGGAGGATGAAGATAACCTGCCCCCCAGTGTCACCACTTTCCCAAGCTCCCATTCCCTCCTCCGTGCCTCTGCCCTCAGGATTCCCATTTAAACCCATCGGATGGTGATTGTGCCGCCGATGCTCCCAGTGAGGCCGAGCAGGGATGGATGTTCTTGGGAAAACTGAACCCAAAGCGGGATCAGAGACTTGGATCTGAACCAGTGCCTCAGCAACTGTCCTGTTCCAGCAGCTTCAACAAAGATAACAGAACTAGTGTTAATTCTAATGGTAATATTTTAACAAATGTATAACATTTTATTTAGGATATTTTAATATTTTTGTTTTAAATTCTAATTGTTTTTCATGATCAAAATTCAATGTTTGAGTGTCTTCTAGGATTCATTTCTTATTATTTAATCATGTACCCTTATATTTATTGATAAAAAGCCTATATTGACTCCATATGTCAAAGCACATACAGTATTTATTTATGATATGTTGGTATGTAATGGATGGCTTAGATTTAACTTAAAGGTCCCTTGCAGACATGATTTAAGACATATAAAAATACCTATTACATATATTATATCTACTCCTTCTTCCTCATTTAACCTACAAATATGCAACCATTCTCCATTTTAAAAATCACATTTTTTCATTTCTGTCTTAAAACAATAGTAGGGTGCCTATATGAACATTGAAACAGGTCTTCCTTTCTGTAATCATTTCTCCTGTTCATAATGGGCATTAAGAAATCTGTCCTTAATGGACCTTTAAAGCAAGTCTGTCCAGAGAAATGCAAAGGGAGTGTTATACTAAACAGACTGTGACTTTGGATGATATCCACCTGACAAACCCAGACAGCCAAAGCCTTAAATCAGCTTCAAATAAACCTCTTCGTAGATTTTGTGCATGAAATGAGGCCTATTTTTTCATTAAAAGCACTTTATGAATGGATCTCTAAAAGCCAATATGAACAAGAGAATGGTTATAGAAAAGCCTGTTTCAAAACCCACAGAGAGCAGATCCAAACCTGTGAGGAACTACAGCAGGAAACCAAGGAGGAACAAAGAAATCAGAAATGCTGTAGACATAATACACAGAACCAATTACACTGGCAAGATCCTTATTTCTATTTGAATGTCTTTTAATAAGTAAAAATTTTGGTCATGAAGATACTGCAGAAACTGTAATAACACATATAACAAACCAAGGGTGTGCAATACAAAGAGACACAAGAGTCTGACTGATGTTTATATTGAAACTGAAATTTAAGATGCTATCTATAAAAATTGCTTTGTCACTTTGTTTTGAAAAATGCTGTATGAATAAAGTCTATTGTTATATTATCATTTTTGGGTTTTGCAGATTTTTTCAGTTGAGCTGAGCTGTCACATTTCAGAGCTTAAGGTTCGCTGAAACTACACTGGATGACCTGCAGCTGTTTTAGAATAAACTTTCCATGTAAAAACCATTGAAACAACAACACCTTGATGTTAAGTTAACGTAGTAACACCCACTTTACGCAGCAATTGGCCAGATCTTCACATAAACTACTCTCATCACTTCTCATGTTTACATCATAAAGACGTTTTAGGAGAAACTATCCGCAAGTTTTCTATAAAGACATGCAAGACCTTTGAGAGAGAGATCAGGGAAGCCGTGTGTGATGCAGTCAGGGGGAGGCCATGATGACAGGTGTTTCACCCTTGTGTGGCTGCTTCTTAAAACTCTCTTTTTTTGTTTTTTTTTGCCATGTCTAGGGGGTCAGAACATGTTGAAGAGAAACTCACTGAAACCAGAAATGGAACATGATGATCCAGATCAAACAAAAATGACACAAACATCATGGGGATTTCACAGGTAAAAAAGACCTTGTGGTATCCTGGTTTCATGCAAAATATTTTTTTTCAGTACACATTTGAATTGATGAAGAATCTGCAACATGCAGAGCAGTGCTGTGTCTGTCAGGAAGTAGGTGGGTGTTATCTTATCAGCTTAGTGTAATGCTAGTTTAAACTTCCCCTCTGTTTTATTATCTTTTAACTAATTACAGCAGTTGTGGAGCATGACGTTCTCACCAGACTGTAGTCCTTGAAAAACCTTGTAGCTTTAAAAGTTTAAATATTTCAGGTCCTGGAAATCTTTCTTTTTAGCCACTGGATGAATTTCTATCTCTGTGGTGATTCCCTGACTTTTCATCCAGAACCATCATCAGGTCTATATTTAAATCAGCCTCAGCTGTCCTTTGTGTGTTAACTGCAAACAGAGACAGTTGATAAAGGAAACAGTTCACTTTCAATTATTTCCCATAACTGTCATGTGGGTTTCGCCACCTCCCCACCCCTTCAGGAGACCAGCAGCAAGACTGAGTCTGTTCATTCCAATGGGAGAAGTGAACAGGATCACAGAGTATGACACCCCTACAGTCCCCGAAATAAATATTGAATAATTTTTTCTAAAGCCACAGATCTTACGAACATTCTGACATCAAAATGGCATTTTTCAGAGAAAATTAACTTCATTCAGACCTGTGTCTGTCTCAGCAACACACCGTCACAAGATCTGGCAACACAGATCTCCTCTCTCTGTCGGTTCTGGTTTCGCTGCTGCAGCACTGTCGATGTTGCTTTCCAACCGCAGAAGTTTAGAGGGACTTATATGTGAAACCGTGAATTAAAAGTTCATACCGAAATAAAACTTGTATTTCTTTGCTTAATAATACTATTACTATTGCTATCATTTGACTGTTTTTGGAGGGAAAACTGATACGATCTGATACGATCTTATGCTGGATTGATCAGATATTGAGCTCAAAGATAAAAATGAGCGGCAAAATCAGGCGTAAATTGATACTGTATCTAATGTTGTAATGTGTTACGTTTTGACATGAACAAGTAATTATGACCACGCCCACTTTACATCCATTTTATACCACTGGCGCTGCCTGTACTGTGTAATCATCTGTATAGAGTATCTTTGGTAGATAGATAGATAGATAGATAGATAGATAGATAGATAGATAGATAGATCATAATGATAAAAACAGTTAATAATAAATAAACAATAATAATTAGATTAGTCCACTTCCTGCTGAGGTGTTGTATAGCCTGATGGCAGTGGGAACAAAGGATCTCCTGAACCTCTCTGTTCTGCAGCACAGTGAGATGAGACGTTTGCTGCAGCTGTAGCTGCTTCTCTGTCCAGCCAGAATGTTGTGGAGAGAATGGTTGGTATTTTCCAAGATGGCCTCCATCTTACATTGCATGCGTCTCTCCACAACAGTCATGAGTGAGTCCAGACTCCTGCCAAGCACAGACCCAGCCTTTTTGACCAGCTTGTCAAGTCTCTTTGTGTTCATGTCAGACATGCTGCTGCACCAGCAGACTGCAGCATAAAAGAGTCCACTGGCCACCACTGACTGATAAAACGTGCAGCAATTCACAGCAGACGTCAAAGGACCTGAGCCTCCTGAGGAAAAAGGGCTGGCTCTGCCCCTTCCTGTAGATGGCATCCGTGATCAGGGACCAGTCCAGTTTACTGTCCAGGTGCACACCTAGGTATTTATAAGTGTGCACCATTTATAAGTTACCCAGCCTGACGTACTGTGGTCGTCTTGTCAGATAATCCAACAATCCAGGACGTGAAGCAGGGATCCACCCCCATCCCTTCCAGCTTGTCTTTAAGAATGGGCTGTAGGATGGAGTTAAATGTACTTGAGAAATCAAAGAACATAATCCTCATGTAACCACCTGGCTCATCCAAGTAAGAGTGGGCCCTGTGGAGGATGTAAGGGACGGCCATCATCCACTCCAATATGTTCTTTGTAGGTGAACTGTAGGGGGTCTAGTGCATGTTCAACCTGTGGCCTCAGAAGGTGGAGAAGCAGCTGCTCCAGGGTCTTCATGATGTGTGATGTGAGGGCCACCGGTCTGTAGTCATATATCTCAGCCAGTCGTCCTACTTTAGGGACCAGAACCAGACATAGATACTATATTCATCCCGTAGGGGATAAATGAAATGGGGAATGGTAAACATTATACCTGCTAATCTTCAGCTTTTAGCTTTGTCATTGTGAGCATTACCAAGCTAACATTAGCATCTATCTCCAGCCTCAAAGAGCCTCACATGCTAATATTAGCATCCATCTCCAGCCTCACAGAGCTGTTTGCATGTCTGTAGTCTCTCAGTCTTGTCTTATTATTTCTGATATTTTGCAGTGTTTCCTAAGTTGCTCTGTTTGTACGCAGAGAAAAATTGGAGAGAAGCTGCAAAGGAGGTGACGTCCTCGGTGACAGAAAAGAGGGTCAGGCCATGAGGAGTCAGCACAGCCTGGACAAACTGGACACCAGTGAAGTTGAGGTAAGTCTTGGGTGAGAGAAAATGTAGCTTTGTGTCAGAACAAACGTGTTTGGAGTAGAACAAAGTCAGGATTTAAAACTAGCTGGATACAAGCGGCTGTGGCACGGGAAGTAGAGCTGATCGTCCACTAATCAGAGGGTTGGTGGTTCAATCCCCGGCTCCTCCAGTCTGCATGTCGAAGTGTTCTTGGGCAAGAAACTGAACCCCAAATTGCCCCTGATGGCTCTTCCATCAGTGTATGAATGTGTCAATAAGAATGGAAAAGTTCAGTCCATTTACCACTTCGCTTCAGGTATATTTTTCTTCTCTTATCGTGGCCAAAAGAATTGCTAGAATTCAGATGTTATTGTGATATCTGTATAAAATAAGTATATAAATTAATAATGTTAGCAGTTAAATCCATCAAATGAATTTGACTCAAATACAAGTGTAGGGAGGTGGAGAAAAAGAGTCTGTTACCATAACTGTGCAAAAACAACAGTGACTCTTAATGGATAGTGAAAAGGCAACCGGATGGACTGATAAAGATCCACAAGGCCATGATCACAGTATCATTATCATATGTGTATTATCAACAAAGTATCAATATTTCCTTTTTTAAATATCACAGTTCTCATAAATACACCCCTTCTTCAGTTCAAACAAATATAGAATCAGTGTTTGTGTCATGATCACAATGAAGGAATATATAGTTCAAATGCACCAGCATGGCCACAACCCTGGTGTTCATTGGTTTAGAGTCAGCTCAAATTCATTGTGTTCATTGTTGACAGTACAACAAGATAAAACACTGCCTGCATGTTCTGTAAGCTGCAAAAATGTTGGCCGTGAGGCTGTTATGCAGGAGTATTGCTTAACAAACTGCCTCGTTCTTTCTCATGACATCATGGACCTGTTTCACAACACCACCTCTCCCACCAAGCTGTATTACACACATTTGATCGCTCCCCATAGATACCGTGGAGGTGAACTGCTCCCTCATGAAACTGCTGTGTAACACTTATCTGTGTCAGAGTAATAATTTACTGTCTGGAATTCTGAAAAGCTCCTTCCAGTGTTCCTCTGAGCCATGAGAACTGCCCACTCCTACAATGTGTATGTTGCAGAACTGGTACCACCGGTGTAGCATTATCATCGGCAATTAGAAACACAAGCTTTTTAATGGCAGTGCTTCAGCACTACTTCTACATATCACTTCAGACTTTCAATACCAGGATTTGGAGTGTGAAGTGAATGTGAAAGTTGATTGCACACCCACACCCACCTCCACGAGACGACAATAGATTGTGTATTTGTTGTGAATGGTTTCATGATCGCTGCGAAATTGCTTGTTATTATCTAAGTAAAGATGATTTAACCTAGATAATTAAAACGGTGCTCGTGCCATTTTTGAATAACTGTCTGCAGGAAAAGTTAATTGCCCTTGTGTTTTCTCCTTTACAAAAGACCTGGACAAGTTTCTGCCTGTTTTTCTCTGATTCACTCATCTGCCTGTCATACTGGAAACGATTAGCGCTGCTGCTCTGAAACTTAATGTCAGGGGGCGTGGTAAAAGCAGCTCTTATTTGACAGCGAGAGGCTTAAAATAATGATTAGCAAACAGTGTTTTTGTGTAGAACAGGTGAGATAAAGCTGTAGGTGACAATGAACCTTCAGAGAGTTGCAGGGTGCAAAGTCTCCAAGAAGTCCCCAGCAAAAAGAGAAGTTTCACTGTGCCCAAAGTATATTGGCTAAACATAATTCAATCTCAGCTTTATTATCTGTCAAAGTTTTACAGTATTACAAAGCAACACACTTTTAATCACTGTGTCCTGGGAGAAGGTGGAGTCAGGTTTAATCCTGACAGATCAGGAAGATCTAGAGCTTTTCCTCTCAGATAATCAGCATGTGGTTTATGGTCTCCTGAAGAGAGTTTTTCAACAGCTACTGAAATCAACAATAAGTTGATGTTCTTAAACAGGCGAGCATATGATCTGCACATTAACGCAGTTCGCACAGAGATTGTCATCTCAAGATAATCAGCATGTCCACATTTCTGTTTCCCAGAACAACTAAAAATATTGAAGATGTTTGTAAAACAAATTTAAAGGTCCCATATTTGACACTTCTCCTGTGTTTTATTTGAAGTGTTGATTCATAACAAGATATATTTTTGTGTTTAAAAACCATAAACCACCTCAGTGTAGTTTTACATCTCCTCTCTCAGGCTTCTCTCTGGAGCTCTAGTAACAACAGGTCAGTGAGCCAATCAGAAGAGAGGAGGCTCTGAGCCTCTTTCCTGAGTGATTGAATAAAAATACAGCAGATTTCAGGTAAACACTCAAACAAAATCAAATCCCACAAGGCTGGATGGTGGGTCCAGGTGGGCGGGGCTTGGGGATTGGCTGAGAACGGTGACTGCTTTGTTGTGACAACACAAAGTTCCAGAAGTCCTGACGGCTTGTTTTAAGTGAGCGCTTTGATACTTTCACAGTATTAATATAGAACCTAGACCTGATCTATCATCAAACAACACATGGACAGAGACCTTTAGACTATATGGGACCTTTAAGAACCTAAAAAATGATATCTAATATCTCTACAAGCTCATGTCAAAATAAAACTAATTCAGTGTAATACAACGTTTTTTGTGTAAACTGTTTTGGAAAGCGGTTTCTTAAACTGTTGGGGGATGTAGCTTGTGAGTAAGATATGACCCCAAACTAGAGGTAAAGAAGACGAGGATTGCACTATGAAATGCTAAACAGTTAGAGTAGTTTCAGGGAAATTTGACGTAATAAGCACCTGGGTGTTTTTGGGATAACACACCATAGCTGTTGCTTTCATTTTGACTTCAATTAGCTTGAGGCTGTTTCCTGTTTTTTTTTTATGGGGCCTCGTGTCACCAGGTGTGATGGCCAGTGGTTAAACACACGATGGCGTAAATCTGTGCAAACATTTACAAACATACTCCCACTTCTTAAAGTCAACACATGAGTCACACACAGAGTAATGTGTTTTTGAACAGGCTTACAGTGGACGCTTGTGTCCTGCCTCCATGTGTGTGTTCGTGCGTTCATGTGTGTGTGTGTGTGTGTGTGTGTGTGTGTGTGTGTGCAGGCCCTCAGGCAGCAGATGGAGGCCCTTCAGCAGCAGTTTAAACAGAGAGAGAGTGACTGGTCTGTAGTTCGACACCAGCTTCAGGAGCTCATCAGAGAAAACTGTGAGCTGAGGAGGAAGCTCACAGTTACACAGCACTGCCCTCTGCTGGCCAGACGATGCACTGCCGCAGCGCACACACTGCACCAGGAGGAACAAACAGAGGTGTAATACATTGTATGGTCTTCTGAATCTTATCAATATATCCTTATCTCCCCTATTTTATCCTCACTAATAGTTTGTTTAACTGTTATTTTTGGTCTCTTTCATACAGTTAACTGAAACACTTGAGACACTTGAATACCTCAAGCTTGTTGTGTTGTGAAGACGTACAGTCAATGCATCGATCTCCATGTAACAAAACACTCTGGTTAAATTACATAATGCTTCAAACAAACCTGCTCAGTAACATTTGTGTTAATACCGTTATAGTCTACAGATAAAACTGCTCAGGCTCAGTATTTTTGATAGAGGAGGATAGAGAAGAAAAAAACGTCTTAACATCACATCCCACTTTTGTCTTCCACTTGTTTTGCCTGTGACATTTAAAACAGCTCACTTCAATGCCTCACTCAAAAGGAGTGTAGGAGGCCTGACTGAAGTGTCTCACTTTTTTGCTCACTCGGTTCAAGGGAGGAGGAGCTGACATTGAAAAGATTAGAGACAAATTTCCTCTGCAGGCTGCAGAGGAAACGTATGTGTGTTGAACACTGTCACATCAGGCCTCATGCAGGGATGTTTTCATGTTCTCATCCTGAACTTCTCTTACTTTTTTCTTTGAGTTTTTTTTTTCTCCAAATCCGACTCTCTTAACTGGCAAATCACCGTTTTCAGCCTGATGAATAGCAGCTGTTCATGAGGAGCTGCACGTTCGTGAAATATGATCATTAGCATAATCAAAAGCCCCAAAAACAGCCATATAAGGCTGCTGGTTCTGCTTCGTTTCGGGACAGATTTCACTCACAACTGCAGAACTAGAATGTAAAGAGCTGAGCTTCAAGATCTTCTTAAATAAATCAGAGAAAACAGGCCAAGTTTAGCAGCACCAGTGGTCACATTTGAGGACCTGAAACAATCGATACAGGGCTGTGCTGTGCCGTGCTGTGCTGTGCCTGTGCGTGCCCTGGGTGTGCCTCTAGTGCCAGTGCCTCGTGCTGTGCTGTGCTGTGCTGTGCTGTGCTGTCAGAGTGGGAGAATTCTTCCAGCAATAATATTTAAATGTATAAATTGCTGTTTAGAAACAGGCGGAGAAAAATCAGAAAAATCTTGAAAAAATATATTTTTAATTTTACATTAGGTTTGTTTTAGTAAACTTTGGTATCATATCAAAGTTTAAATTCATTCAGATTATTAAGTATTATCATATCAGGTGAGTGTCTTTTTCCTCCATGGAGATAATCTGCACATGACTTCGACAAAATTTGCCAGCCTAAAAATTTTGAGGAAACCTTTGTTCAGCCAACAAATCTACATGGAGAAGTCATGTGTGGATGTGCACATTCACACTCTGTGGTACTGACGGACTCGTGTCATGACTCAGGTTCAGTACAGAGGCAAAGATGTTCTCAGTTTAAACGTTCTCTGCTGGTTTGACCTGAGAAACAGAAGAAGCCACGCTGCCCTCCACTGGCCCTCAGCGTACTCTCTCTGATGAGGACAGAAATGGTGATGAGAGCAACACTTGAAAGAGATGTGAGGTGTTAGTTCAAGAACCAAGATCAGAGTTAGATCAGAACCAAGAAGCATTCATTGATTTGTTTCTGTTAGACACTCTAAAATACCATAAAACACAGAAGATAGACTTAAATAAGCTCCTCTTCTAATGATCAGTTGTGTTGGTAGTGTGGTTTTTCCACGTTACAACTCTTAACGCTTGTTTCTATTGTGCAGACGTTCTAGAGTTCACCTGGTGTCTGCTGTTAAATCTTGTTGGTATCAAATTGTTCAAGTATATAATACACTGTTAAGTGGTCTTTAAGCACACCGGCAATAATTTATGAGGTCGAACAAAAGATGGTGTCAAAGCACTGACTGACCTCATTACATGTTTATGCAGTGCAAGTCGATATGCTCCTCCTGCCAGTTCTGTCACTGCCCGAGTCTGATTTAAAGGGTTACTCACATACTGAATGTCAATGAAAAAGATGAGTATTAAAGTTTAGATTCAGTACATCAAGAATACAAACTCTTTCGTGGGTGAGACAAATACTATTTCATTGTAAAGATGGGATTTTGTCCACAAAACAATTCAGAAAAAGACAATAAAACAGGGTTACCTGCTAAAGTGACTTGTAGAAATGAGTCTAAATCATCAAAAGCTTTAGGTAGATGGATAAATAGATACAGTAGCTTTATACGTTATTTATCCCAAGGGAAAATGATGTGTTGTCAGAGAAAAAAAAAACACAAGATGAATAGATCACTGTAGCAGTAAGAAAAGAAGGAAAAAGTGCAAGTTTACGAAACTTTAAATCGCCCTCTGAGGGAAATTTTCCACCACGTTGACAGTTTTGTCTTTTTCTGCCCAGATGGAACGACTTCTGTCCAACAGATGCAACCTGATGACTTTCACTAACAGGACGGAGAAAGACATTTCTGCAGAGCAGAAAACAAAAACAGTGGCATTTGTCAATGGAGACATCAAACACATTTTGGAAGATGGGAAAGTGGTGAGCTCTGTGGTTCCCTTTGTTACCTTAAAGTATGTTTAAAGCCCAACGGTAGGAATTTCAAATGGTTCACCTGATCGAACTTGTCAAACCCGATAATGCGCATGTGTCTTACAGGTGTATTACTACGCCGGTTCACAGACAACACATACCACCTACCCAAGTGGTCTGGAGATCCTTCACTTCCCCAACAAGCAGATTGGTAAGAGATGCACAGTATACGACTACAGCTGACAGCGTAGTATTTCTTTCACAATATGTGTCCTCCCGTAAACAGAGAGGCGACACCCTGGGGGGAAAAGAGAGATCTTATTTCCAGACCAGACCATCATGTACTTGGAGCCTGACGGCAGCGAGAGGACAATCTTCAGCGATGGCACCGTCGTTCACCTTTCCCCGTAAGACTGAAGTCACTGCTTTATCTCAGGGTGTCCGCAGGGTCAGGAAGCCAGTGGAACCCAGGAAGACTAGCTGTCATTAAGGTGGCAGCTAACAGGTATCCTCATGAATAAATAATAAATGATCGTACACCATGAGGTAACCAGTACGAGGACAGACGCTGACAAAATCGAATTTTGATATCAACAATTTAAAAAAATGAAGGTGCGTTATGATGGGTTCTTATGAAAGAACGAGAAAGAAAGAGAAAATACTTGAAATCCTCCAGTTTATCACACCTGGGGAAGAAGATGTGTTTGAAGTCTGACACCATGGGGCCCCAAAGTGAGGGACAAAGTTCTTACAACTCTGTTTTTAGTTTATATTTGTTCACATTTTGGAAAACTGGCACCATTAAAAGTAGCTAAATTAGCTATTAGCAGTTTCTGTTAGCACTGTACCCATGGGTGTACAGATGACCATCACTCTATTACTCCGATACTGGAGAAAAATTAAAAACGTGATGATTTACAGGCAAGTTCTGGAGGTGTAAGGAGCATTTCTTTTCTAAGATTCCTGAGCAGATTTATGGACTTTTACCTTGTTATTGATACTGGAGATAATACATCACTGGAAAGTGTAAGTCACAGTTATGACTGACAATACATTTTGACAGTAAAAACCCCTGGCATGAACAGTCTGACTGAAATAAACATCATCAACAATCAGTGTCAATGTTTTTTATGTTATTTACCTGTTACATCTTACTATTTAAGCATTAAAAAGCATGTGCTACTTATTTATCAACAGTGCATGTTCAAAAGTGCAGGCATACCTTGCATGCAGCCTTTAAAGTTGCAACAACTGATTTTTGGCCAGTTGGGGGCAGCAGAAACAACTTACAATTGACATATCATCTCCCTTTAAGATATGGTGAACTTGTTAGCAAACAGTAGTTTATTTTCACATCCAGCAGTTACAGAGCAACATTATCTTAGAACAGAAACTCACCATAAAGCTCTGTAAATCTGAGGGGAGCTGCCGATTTAACCAACAAACAACCCCCGTTCATATTGTTTTGATTTTCCTCCTGCTTTTGATCATCATCTCTTCTAGATCCGGTGAGAAGGTGGTTGATTTCCCCAACGGTCAAACGGAGCTCCACACTCGTCAGTATAAGAGGAGAGAGTATCCTGATGGGACAGTTAAGACCGTCTACGCCAACGGACGACAGGAAACCAAGTATGCATCTGGCAGAGTTCACATCAGGGAAAAATGAATGTATGTGTTCATATGTGCAGGTAGAGTGTGCTGTGTGCGTGAGGGAGGAAATATTTTTTCAATAATGTATTTAATAGGGATCCGTAAACCCACAGACATAATCATGGTTCAACAATCAAGTGTAGTTTGTCTCACACTAATATTTCTCTTGATCGAGATCACGTAGCAGCACGTGTCATTAATGTTAATGAGTTATCTGATAAACTCAGTGATGATGTAGCACAGTTAAGCCTCTGCTAGCTGAACCTGAGCGCTCCTGTCCAACAGGACACTGACTCAAATGGATGATTTTTTTTTCTTTTTACTGATAAATTGTCACTGTGACAGTTTTTATTTTTATTGGCTCTTTTTTTTTTTCTTCTCTTTACAGGAAAAAAGTCAAATGAATTAAATGTATCAAATTACAGGAAACTAAATGGTTTGTTGACAGTAGTGTTCCAATAATTGCAATAAAAAAGTCCTGACAAGTGATATGACATAATGACTCAGTATTATCATTATCATTATCATGGAGGATTTTTCTTGGGAAAATCCTTTGACATGCAGAAGTGATGTGTTGTACATTTCCACTTTCTAAGTTTATCAAAGGATAAACAAATCAAAGCTTAGCAATAAATCCAGGAAGAAAAAAGAAAAGAAGAAAAGGGACTATTGCCATGATTTTCCTGTTTCAGATACATTTCTTTTATCTGTGCTTTACAATCAGACTCGAAACATTTAATATTATTTCTTTCTCTAACTCTTTCCAAGGATTTCTAGTTTGTTTTTCATTTCAGTTAATTATGTTGCCCTACAGATAATTGCATGGTATGTTCAGGTTTCTTTTCTCAACCTTCCTTGTGGCTCATGTATATACAGTTTTTTACACCTGCTCTTTTGTTTGATACAAGCATCACATATGTCAGGGGAAGACTGCATCACTCACTCCCAAGAGTCTTCCCTACAATATTACAATCATTTATTCCAAGTTGATTAATCTTGTGATCTGTTCACCTGCTCTGAGATCAGTCATGGAGTTTTGGACCAAAAATATCTTGAGGTGTAGTTTTCAAACTATTGTATTCTGCACGTGGTTTGAAGCATCGACTGAGCAGTGGAGGGTCCTTTGGCCCCCAGAACAGTGAATCAAAATCTTCTTCGCCCTCTGTATCTTCCTTCAGCTCGTCCTCTTCCCTCCTCCACTTTGTCTTGTCCTGGCCTGAAGCCAGCTGACCCGTCAGCTTATGAAGCTCCTGTATGATGCTCTTGACATCCAGCTCCTGCCGCGAGGCCTTCAGAGTGGCCGTGTTGAAGGGGAAGGTCCGTATGAAGTCTCCAACTCTGAGCGGAGGAATATGTTGTCCATTCAGTGCTGTGGTTCCCTCTAAAGGAGTCCTTACTGGCTTGTGGCTCCCGCTGTGAATCAGTCACAACATTTGTTTGTTACACTTTATAAATGGTTGGACCTTTGGTTGAAAACCGATTTCTTCAGCTTGAAGCAGCTGTTCAGTTGGGTTCGATTAGAGCAGTTTCAAGCCATGAAATGTAGTTTTTAAGCATAAAACCCCAAATTTGATCATTGTCCAAGCTTCCAAAAAAACATTTAGGTCAAGAGAAAGTAAGTTGTCACTGAAACCAAGAATGATGTAATAATAATTATGGTGATGCATTCAAGATCTTCCCTGTAGACAGATATTAGTAATGATACATTCAGTCAAACAGCATTACATCCATACAATCAGGTGGACAACATCACTGTGTGGACAATGTTTTGCTTTTAAGAACATTAGCTAACTGAAGTCCGTCTAAATATTTATGCATTGTATTTAACAAATCTTTTTTTTTTTTAATCCTGACTGTGTTGGGCAACAGACTCATTGTAATTTGTTAACTTAATAAAACCGAGAAAGGACTTTTGGAAAGACTCAAAAGCCTCTTAAACTGCAGAAAGAGAAGAGTTTTGTGCTTCTCTGTATGCTGCTTATTGGCTCGCTGGTTGATGATTTATTTTGTTAATCATTTTTTGTTGAGAGGTTGAGAGTTTAATGTGTCCTTTGTCGGGTTTAATTAATGCAGAAAAATATTAACATTAATAACCACGATGACTTTGCACACCCACTTCTAATAAGAGAGAATCTAACTTTTGAAAGAAGGACATTCATTGTCAGCCAGTTCACACATTCTCTACAATGCCTGGTGTCTTTGCAAACTCACAGAAAGCACAGCAGTATAGTGCATATACCTGTAAATGTTGGGGAGCTTCCAGGACACAGCAGAACGTGTGGATCCCAGCCCGCTCTGTCGGATATCGGGTATCTTAGAGGAAACGCGTGTCTCTCCTGAGGGCTCCAGCTCAGCTTCTGTTTCGGTGTCGTCGTGGTTTGTAACCTCAGACACGTGAAGACTTCTGTTGTCCATCAGCCACGGTGCAAAGGCTGGACACGTCGGTCTGTTTACCACTGACGTGTTTGTCCTTGAATGTGGGACAAGTATCAGGTTCAGGGTCTTGTCGGTATGGGTTTTGGTAACTGTGGTGTTAGGCTTTCTGCCCCTGGCTGCAAATAACTTGTTTAAGTCAACAGGGGGAAGGTGTCTTCGGATGTCTGCGACAAAAGCATGCTGTCTGGATTGTCTTTGTTTCATCTGTTCAGACTGGGGAAGAGTTTTCAGCAGAGGGAGTGCCTGAGTTTGTGAGGGCTGGATGCCACTCGTTTTACTCTGAAATTTGGTTTCTTTAAACTTGGAGAGCACAGGAACGTGTGAGGGAAGGTTGGCATGGAAACAAGGCTGCTTGCACTTATGTTTCTGATAAGCTTTCTCTCTTAAACTGTCAATCGATGTGTAGTTCATCAAATCAATCAGATCGCTGATCAGTCCTTTCTTCACTGTGATATCAGCTTGACAGTCCAGAGTCAACGCGGGACTGTAGTTGACCTCCAGCAGCCAGGGTTTAAACTTGATGTCAATAAGGATATCGAAGCCAAACAGCTCCACGCAGTTTGGACAGGAGGGGACGGAGGGAGCGATGGTGAGGAGGGTCAGAGTGACGATGTTGTTGATTTTCTGCCACAGAAGACGCTCGTTGATGTCTTGGCTTTGGAGGAAATGCCTGAACTTGCTCATAGTCCACTTGCATCCTTGGCCCACTCTCCCTTTTTCGGTTTTGTAGAAAGGACCAAACTTATTGATGCTGGTGTTGGTGAGGTGAGCGAACAGGTTTTGCAGAGATGACAGGTTGTACTTCTCAGTGGCGAATCGCACCAGTCCTTCCTGATGAATGTAAACAGTCAGCGGATGGAAGCTCTTAACGCACACATAGATCCTCAGGTCAAACTTGTAGCCGGAGATCAGCAGAGGGTTGCTGATGTACCTCTGTACAATCACAGAGCAGTCGTAGACCAAGTCCTTCATATCCTCAAAGATGAAGATCCCTCTGCCTCTGGAGAGATCCACAGGCTTACATATCCAGTACAGCGACGGTCCTCTGGTCAGACGCAGTCTGTTGTATTCAGCCAGGAAGCGTGTGTAGTCGTTGGGGAGGATGAAGACAGTGGGACTGAAGTCATACAGAGATGAACCAAACGTGGATCTCATCCTCCTTAGGTTGCGTGCCAAGCAGTCCTTCCAAAATGAAAGTAAAAAATGCAAATCATTACTTTTAGAGAGTGTGATCATTTTAACTGAAAAACCAATATTCCACCTGCATCAACATGTGTTTTTTCTTCCGATAATGTATCCTGATACAAACTGCTTTTTAATGCCAGGTGTTAATGGGGTGTAAATGACAAGACTAGTGCTTCTAGTTTTTCAAGATTTCTTTGTTTTCTGCCTAGTTTTCAAGTTAAAAACAATGTCAATTGTGTGGAGAGGAAGGAATGAGAAAAAGCTAAATAAAACAAGAAAAGTACAAATCTGTGCAGGTACAGTACAAAATGAGCTGAAACTCACTTTAAAGCTCAGTAACATTCTCTTGAGGAGAGAGGAAGGTGTGGGAACATGCTGTAAATGCACAGTTTCAACGCACTGAGGAGATGTCGCATTTACATTTCCCAGTGTTCACAAAGCAGTATGTTTCCTGTAAATTGATTTAGATTAATGCAACAACAAATCATAGTCATAGCTTCTTTGTAAAACAGATGCTTCTTTTGGCAATACTTTCTCAGGTTAATGTCCTTTATAAAAGAGCACAGCATCTAAAACTGAATTTCTTTAAGAGATAAAGTTAACCCAACATGTCAGAGCATCACCTTTCGTGTGATGCCAAGAGTTTTGGGATGGTGGTTGAGGCGCTGCCATGGCAACAGGCTGTGATATTCTGAGTTGCGAAATGCAGAGCTGCGCCAGTAGAGGTTCCAGTCCCCCTCCTCTCGTTCTTCTTCATCAAATTCCTCCCACCCTCGCTCCAGGAGAACCTCCCTCACCACCTCTGGACCTCTGTCATGTAGTCTGAACACCAGGGACGCAGCCATGCAGCATTGTAGGCTAAACTAAAGATTCAGCAGATATACAGAAGAGAAATGTGGATAATTAATATCAGAGCATTCTGTCTTTATCTGGCAGTTGGGGCACTTAAGCTCCATTTAGATGGGATTATCATTGCAGGTGAAATATTCACTGTGCTTCTCTGTAATTTAAATCACTTTGGACGGATTTTACCCTTCCTGGAAATACAGGATGTAGTCTGTAATAGACAAGGAGAATTAGCAGGACAAAGCTGATGTAATGAGCTTTTACTGGGTCTTGCTCTTTTTTTTCCTGTTATAGTTACAGTATATGTTGGTGTTGGCTTGTTTCCATCTATCAGATTGGCAAGAACATTTTTACACACAAGTCAAGGACCAGCTAATTTGCTGCTGCAGAAAATAATGATACAAACCACTGATATCTGCTGGAGAAGTTTGCAATAAATTGTCCAAATGCAGGTAATGCAAGAAATGATGTGTATTAAAGTGCTAGTTTCAGAATGAATGAAAAAAAAAAAAATGTATCAGCCTGAGCCTGAAGATGGTTTAAATGTTATTTCAGAGACTTTAAATTGGAATAATTATGGGAATTTACAATGTTGGGAAAAAAAAGTAATTTGTCTTACCTTTAAATGCTGAATGCACATGAACTACTAGTCTTATTGTCTTCCTGTCAGGTAAATGAAGAGTACATGATGCAGTAACAGTCCTTCCCCTTCAGCTCACCTTTCAGACAGTGTAGTGTTGACAGGCAGTCTGCTCTCTTGGCTCCTCCTACAGACAAAACCAGACTCGCACAAACAGGGACATACTGCGGGTGGTCTGTGACACAGGCTGTACTGCCAAACAATGGTTGCTAGATGAATGACTGCCCATTGTTAGAACTGTTTTGTTTTAAATGCAGTTATCATAGAGACAATAGATTATTTTCAGTAAATACATTTTGTTAATGTTATGCAATGTTGCCATCACAGCAAACGTTTACATATAGGAATAATATTATATTGGGTTATGATACACTCAGTGGCCACTTTTTAGCTGCACCTGTACAGTCTACTTAGACTGACCGCTATACTTACAAGAAATAATAAACAGAGAACTTTTTTTTTTTTTTTTTTTTTTTTTTTTTTTTTTTTTTTTAAACTTTTATTAAATCTCATGGCAAATGCAGGTAAACCCTCAGTAAGCCCGCTCACAATGACCTCGTCCGCTCATCTGAAAGAGGAAATATGGTTTTAACATTGTTGATATGCTTTCACTGTGTATTGAAAAACACTGTGTTTTACAGGTTGTTACCACAGTGGTAGAGTCTGTTCAGTCTCTGTATGTCCAGCTGGCTGAGATGTGTCCTCTGACCCATCTGCACTCCACTCTGCTTGGGCAGCATCGTCGGACTTCCATCTACACTGAAGAAATACCTGCAACAAAAAAAAAACCAAAAAAAAAACGACAGTAACATTTACATGCAAGTCAGTCACTTCCATTTTTGGAAAAAAATAAAATGAAGCTACAGTAAGGACAAAATGATTAGATTGTAAAGTTAAAAAGAAAAAAAATAGTAATATTCAAAATATGTTTTAATGTAGATTGCAGCTGTTACACTTGGCAATGATAACCTGTTACTGAAGAAATGAGGATGGTTAGGACTTACGACCCATAATGCATTATGGAGTTAATGTCATACGGCAGGTTCAGAGTGTTCCCACGTTTCGTCTTGAAGTTCTTTTGTCTCCCTTTAAATCAGAAATGTTCTGAATGATTTATTAGGCTTTGGTCTTTTGAAGCCATAGCAACAAGTTGAAAATACAGTATCTGTGTCCAAATGTGCCATATTATATACTATTACCACAGAAATCCATGTGTGTGCAATGTTGTCATTTAAAAAAGGAGACTTCCTGTCCGAGTGAGCTTCTGTCATCTACCTTTTGTAACTCTATGCAATCTCTAAATCCACATCCACTACAGCAGCATTTTAACAAAGTTAAACAACAATTGATTTATGACTAGAGATGAAACTACAGCTCCCAGAATTCACAAGTGTTGCAGCATGGGTTCTTACGTCATGGCAATTTGGTTTCATCCATATCCATTAACCTCACCAGCTCCCGCTTCAAAAGTGTGTCCTGCTGTTATTACAGACACGTCTGAACTAACTAACCCCTCGACTCGCTCATGTGTGTCAGGCAGTGAGGTTCAGACTGCAAACACCTAGAACTTATGGGAAATGGTGTTTCTCAATATTATTAAAATTATAAATCAAAATATATAAAGTAGGCTGGAGTTTTAGTTATTAGAATTGCTACAAATGTCAATGAGATTTTCTTACATCTGAAGTTCCAGTTTCACCTCAGCTCCCTAAACTCTGCATCTTTGAACCTCTCACCCCGATCACATGCTTTTCTGTTATCTAGATGAAGTTAACCATTTTCCTTTTTATGTTTCATCCTTTGTTGTGTGTCCTTTTGTTTTTAACCTTTGATCTTTAACATGGTGACACACTATTTGTCTTTGGTCAAAGGTGGATCAGCTGATCAGGTGACCACCTGCTGAGCCCATTTACAACAGAATAAAGATCTGTAAAAGGACATGAAGACAGATTATGCTTATCTTCTAAATCTAAAGCACCTTTTTATGTTTCTAGTTTGAATATATTGCAAAGAAGCGAGTTTGAACAATTCCACAGCAGTGGCTGCCCCAGTTTTTCTGCCCCAAAAACAGATGCATGGAGTTGTACGTTGGCAGAATGCACAAATAGTTTGGACACAGCTAGTGTTTTTCATATAGAGAATTAAGATTAAGTGCCGTATTCACCTGGCATGATGCTCTGCCACTGCACAGTGATGTACTGATCCCGGTCCTTGCGGGTGTGCTCATGATGCAATCCCAGTGCATGGACGATCTCATGGCAAAGGTTCCCCACACTACATGACCGAGCATAATACACTACCTGGGGTCCTCCTCGACAGCCGACGGAGGACGCACAGCTAGAAAGTTAAAAAACAAAAAAACAAACCTCCAGTGGTGTCAAGACATGCAGTTATAGTTTTAATTTATTTGTTTTGGCAGGTGTTGAATTTCCCCTAGGGGATAAATAAAGTATCTATGTCTTTGAGATTTCTGCTTCCTCCTCCAATATAATGGAGGTGACTAAAAAATTACATTTGAAAGATTCTACATCTTTTCAATAAACACACCATCCGCAGTTCTGAGTGGAACTACTTTCTGCTAAAGAAATAGTCCCTATAAAGCAACTATAGAGCAACACTGACACTGCTTACTGTTATTTTTGTAAATGTACATTTTTAATGCTGTTAACAACAAATAATTCAGTTCTCCTCCAACACATTGGAATAGCTTATAGTTCCAAGTGCCCATACCTCTGGTTTTATTCAGCAATTCAAATAATAAAGTAAAAACAAAGTGACAGTTTTGTAGAGTTTTGTCATTTGAATGAACTGACCCTTTAACTGAAATATCCCGGGACATATTCCTCACCCTTTGCCGTTGAGGAACTTCAGGTAGTTCAGCTCTGTGGTGTGTCTTTGGAAGCGAATACAGGTGAAGTCAGATATCATTTTGAAGGCGGTGTAGATGTTTGACTCTCGATCAGCTGTTAGAATGAAAACATAGAAACTGTTTTACCATCTTCACAGTACTGGTCTCACATTATTAGAGTTAGAACCACAGCAACCCACCCACTTCATCACTGATGGTGTAAGGTACGATGGCGTCCAGCCACAGAGTCTCCACAGCATTCCTGTCCTCCTGTAAAGGTTAGACACAAACATTCAGTATCATTACCACTGAACTAAACACTAAGACTCCAGCAAGACTTACACAAGTCGTCTGACAAATTCAGCTTCAACACTCCCTGTCGTTTTCAATTTCGTCCAAATTTAAGGTCACATTAAATTACGGTGTATGTCATGTGTGTTTCCCCTTTTATCGGAGATATATCTTATTTCCTCTGGTCTAAAAATTCCCTGATGAAACTACATCTTTCTTTCAGCCATGTGGGACACAATGTTCTCCCTCTTACCGGAATCAAAATGTCTCCCTCTTGGACAGTCATGTCCTCCTGAAGCTCTACAAGAGTCACAGTGTAGGATAAAAACAGTGTACATTGCATTTATGAAAATGATTAATTTTATCTCTATGCGGAACATTTAAATTTTACCCTCTAAGGTTTCTGCACTGTGTCTCTGTGGTGGCTCAAGCAAGCTGGAAACATTCCCACCTGCAGAAATTTAAACATTAAATTAGATCATTTCATTAAAATCTCAGAAAAAGTTTTAAAACCCAGTGACAACCAACCTGGTGCAGCACTCGTCACATTGTGGGTGTCATTTAAAGGAACTGCACCAACTGACAAAGACAATAAGAATCAGTCAAAGGTGGATTATAACTGTAATTTTATATTTATGAAAATTGAGTTTGTACCTTTCAGAGATTCAGTAGAGGCTGGCTGTGGCACATCAAACATGAACGTGACAGTAACATTACCTGTGGAAATTATGGAGTACATCTTATATTAATCTTTATATTGGAGCTAATGTAAAAATCCAAAGGGCACCAACCTGTGGCAGGAGTAGTTGCAGCATTGTGGGATATATTTACAGGGACACCACCAGCTACGTGAAAACAAAGAGTGAATGATCATTGTAAATAAAAGAAATCATTATGTAGCAGGATATGCTGTTTGAATCCTTCAGTCTGTACCTGTCGACACGCAGATGAAGACCAGAAGCCACATAGTGCAACACAGCACAGACTCACAGAAAGAGAAGACCTCTGTTGGCTTTCTGACAAAAAACAGTTACCATGAGGCTTTTTTATTAACAGGTGTGAGTCATTCACACTAATTATGACCTTTCAGCTTCAGGCTGAACTGCAGAGGGCGCTGTAGATTTCTTAGTGGTGGGTTATTCTGTGGACACTGAAGAGTTTTAAAAGTTGCGGTACTGACGGTGCATACAGAGATGCATCATCAGGAGAGGCAAATCAGGCAAATGTTTGGGGCCCCTAAGGACAAAGGGGGCCCCTGATAGGCCCTCATATTGGCACATTTTGCATTGACAACTATAAACCCCCATAAACCTCCCATAAACACACTGCTGTATGATGATGAGCTGTAGCTAGCATCTGTAGTCTGATAATCTGCATGTGAGACATTTAGGGGACATCTGTAAATTGTAATATCTGCCAATAGTCTGCATGTGGGGGTAGTTCTTCAATGGGATTCTTTGCCCTCGGGCCCCCCAGAGATCGCCACCGGGTGCATATAATAGCCATTCATAGTGAATTGTTGTTTGCTACTAGTTTTTTCTCTCCATGTTTATGTTGGCAACTATACAGATGTATGCTTACATCCTTTGAGCAAAGGTTTAGAATCTTAGAAATATTTTCTAATGTCAAGTCTTGAGCCCAGTTTGGTTTTTATGCCTTAAAAGTGTCTCACACATTCAGAGAGTTTAATACTTTTTGCCGTCGCTGCATTGAGATCCTGGTATTTACAGACATTTATAGAATAGTGCTCAAGAATTACTCTGGAGGGGGGCTGAGGAGCGGAGGTGCTCTAGTAGGCCTATGATTTAAGACTCTCACAGTGTAATCACAACATTTCCTCTCATAGCTAAAATGTCCACTGTCAAATAAAAGCAAAAATACCCAATAAATAATGAGCTCTTGAGGAGCTTTTCAAGTATGAATTTTGGAAATGAACGAATGCAAAGAAGAAGTGAGCTGGAGGAGAAAACATGTTCAGATTTCTGAATAAATACAGGATTAAAGCTTTTTCAGCATCTGAGAATATAACAGGGGGAAAAAAGAAATTGAACATTGTTTAGACAGCTGGTCCTCAATGAATAGGCAGACTGCTTTTCTTTCACAAAGTGATGAATGAGGGTTTTTGTGGCTCCCAGCATGACCACTAGAGGGCCCAATACGACACCCTAAACAACTGAAGGCTCTCGATCAAAATATGTGGGTTTGTTACCCTGAGCTTTAACTTTCAGGCACGACTGCAGCTTTCTCCCAGGCGGAGGACTGACTCTCAACAAACTCCAGCAGTAAATGTTGGCGATGGCTGCGGTTAGAGGAATATGAGCTGAGGGGTTAGTGGTGAATGACGCAGGATTAGAACAGGATCGCTCTGCAAGACAGAACTCAGGGCTCAAAGTCAATAGCGACTATCTAGCTATGTGCCATAAGGAATGCTGCGTTCAGGTGTCCTTGAACATGCAGCAGTATAATGTGCATGTAACTAGAAATGCACTATGTCTATTCTTTTAATCAGTGAGTAGTTCTGGTCTTATAGCACCAGGATGTTGATGAACGACATGTGTTTATTGTTATTAATGGTGCTACATTCAGGCACCAGAGGCAGCACACACTACACAGTTCACTAAACTTTTATGTGGTTTTCTAGATACAATCATATTTTACAGTTTATATATTGTGTCCAAGTGATGGACTCTAGAGTGAAAACTTTACAGAGGTCAGTTTAACACAGGCTTTCCTCCTAAATATGTGTAGCCACCAAGCCCAAGGTTTAACCATTATCAGGGTTACTTATGCAGCTTACAGCTTTTTTCATTGGATGAATAATACGCTCTGTGATGAGTCAGTTACTGCAACTGACAATTATATTCTAAATGAATTGTATTGGTCTCTAAAGAGTCACAAAATAGGGGAACTCCACATCACTTAGTACCAAAACCCAGGTTTTTGTCATCTGTTCAATCCCTTAGCTTTAAATGTAAGTGATGGGGGACAAACCTCATTCTGTGACAAATGTAATCACAAGTATATCTAAAGCTAACATGAGGCCTCAGCCATTCAAATTAGTCAAATCAAGCACATGTCTGGACAGTTGAAGTCTTTTACAACTATCCTTCCACTGCGGCTCATTTAGGACACAGTGTTTAGGGAAAACATAAAAGGGTTTAACTTCTTGATTTGACTAACTTGGACAGCTGAAGCTATATTAGCTTTACAAGCTTTTAAAATCATTTTTACACAGAATGAGGACTGTGAGGAGGATTTGTCTATCAGTTACATAAAAATGCATTAGGAAGGGATTGTTTAATGGTGAGAAGGCGATTACAGCAAACAAAACCAGTTTTGTTGATCAAATTGGGGCCTAAGACAGACAGACAGACAGACAGACAGACAGACAGGCAGACTCTATGTTGTTTTAAAAATGACTTAAAATTAATGTGGTGAACTGAGGAAACCCTGTTTTAGGCTATTTCCTGTACTCTGCCAAGAACCGGACGGATTTGGTCTGGGTGGTAAAACAGCACAGAAGGTTGTGGGAACTTTTTCCTTAAACCTGAGCAGTGCATGCTGCACTACTTGGGGTCAGCCCTATGTTCCCACAGCCCTATGTTTCCACATTTCTAAGAATGTTTTGAAAATTAGGCCCTATTTTCCCACAGTCTTATATGTTCCCATAAGCCCATGTCCACACTAACCCGGGTAATATTTATCCGGTTAACCCTTCCGTCAAACTGAAAACGATGCTTACAAAAACGATCGCTGAGGTGGATAAATGTGAAGACACCGTGGAACGTGGATGCAAAGCGTTCTGAAAACGATTAGTGTGGATGGAGATCATTTTCATTGTGAATGTGCATTTTTATATTTACCCAGGTTAATGTGGACAAGGCCTAAGATTTTTCTCAAAAGGAAACATTATGGTCCCATATTTCTTAACATAGGGCTGTGGGAACATAGACTCGCTCCCCACTACTTTATACCTTGATGCACCTTGGTGTTGCAATAACAACTTATCTAATTTATGGTTTATTGCCTCACTCAAGTGCCTTTATATAGATAGAAGACGCTACCTTTTCATATTTATCTTGTTGTCTATTTCTGAGTTACCAAACATAATTTCGTTATGTGCCTACAATGACAAATAAAAGTGTCTTGCGTCGTAGCTGTTACATTACAGTTTTCCCACAGGCCCTGAACACAGCATCAGTCACTATCATGTGATGTCCTGTCATGTGCTGCAGTCACTTCCTACTGATTTGGTCCGGAGCAGACAGACTCTGCTGTATCATGTCGTCTTAGTCGGGCTCCTCAGACATTATCCACTGCAGTGAACATGTTGTTTCGGTATAAATCCAGCCGTTGTGCATCTCTGAAGCTGGGCCTTTGGTTCGTGGCGAGTCTGGGATGTTTGCTAGTCCGGTCCGGAGCAGAGGAGGACAGCAGCAGCCTGTGGTACCAGGACCTCTGCAGGTAACTAACACACCTCCGGAGCAAACACTGCAGCTTCGAACACAACAAATAACAACATTACAGCAATTCTTCCGAATCCTTTTCCGAATTCTAACTTGATTCACAGATAAGTCAGTGGATGATTTATTTGCCTGTTGTCGGACACCCGGTGACTCATAACAAGGATGAAATGAAACATTACAAGGTTTCCTGTTAAATTTAGCTCATTAACAATCAATTGGCTCTTTGTTTCAGTTACAATATCAACTTTTACATTTGGTTTGCCAGGCTTGCTAACGTTAAATTACCCGTATCAACGATGCAAGAGAGCTAATATATCGATGAAAACAGTTTTCTTGTCTGAAAAACCGAGCTGCTTGATAAGTTTTAGTCGGCCCACAGTTGAAATGACTCTCTGGAACTCTGTGAAAATTATCTCAGGCTAAACGAGTTAACGGTTATATCTGTTTTTATCAAGCTAAAGTGTAGCCTAGCTAACTGCTAACGCTACATCATGCAACTGTCATGTAACAGCTAACGCTAACTGTTAACACAGTAAATCACATGTTTTAGAGTCTGGCATGGCAGCTTTTACATAAAAAAAACATTCACTCAAGTGCTGCGTTTGAATATAAATTTGTGGTACTTGTACTTGGGTATTTTAATTTTATGATACTTTCACTTCTATATTTCATAGCGAAATATTGTACTTTGTATTTCACTACATTTATTTGGCAGTTTTAGTTACCTTTTACTTTACTTATCAATATGTTTGTATACTGAACATAAAGTATGAAGAGCTTGTAAAACATAATGCATTATTTAACTACCCACCAGTGTATACCAGCAGAATTAGATTATCAATAAGAGAATCACGTCATTTTAAACATGTAAATATAATAAACATTTCATATTTCCAGCTTTTCAAATGTGACGATTTTCTGCTTTTCCTTTTGAATTATTCCGACTTCAGTTTAGTTTGAATAATTGTGAGGTTTGGACTATTTGTTGGACAAAACAAACATTGTGAAGGTGTCACTTTGGATCTTTACAAACCAAACAATCTATCAATTAATCCAGCAAGTAATCAGGAGATAAACCTTAAAGAAAATAACCATTGGTTGCAGCCCTACATAGTTAAAAAAAATAGCTCCACTTCAACAAACTGTTATTGTAAAGAAGATGTGCATTAATACATAAGTAATAATAATCTAATTATTACCTCCCCTGTGACTGTTATATTACTAGATCTGAACAGTATAACAATCACAGGGACCATTTTTTCTGCATTGAGTACTTATTTTTATACATGCTCTTAATTTAGGTACATTTTCAATTTTTGATACAGGACTTTTACATGTAATGGGGGACTTGTACAGAGTGGTCTTAGTGGTTTTACTTTAGAAAAGGATCTGACTAGTTCTTCCACCACTGATCAGAGGTAACATTATACTGCAAACTGTCGGCTAAATACAGTGTTGTCCTCCTGTTGCTCAAATATTGACACAGCAATAAGGCTGAAAAGATAACAGGTAGGTCGGGCTGAAATGTCAGGCTGGTTACATTTCATTAACCATGTTCATGTAAGGAGGCTGTTTATAAACAGAGATAGTTCACCAGAAACTTTTGTCAGGTTTAATTGCAAATGGGATATAGGCAGCGGTAGATGAAGTGTCATTCAGATCATTTACTTTTATTTATCATTTACTAGAGTTGTGTGCAAAAGTTTGTGCAGCCCTGGGCAGATGACATATTTTGATGATTTTTGTTGTGAAAATAATTCAATGCAACCCCTGCAGCATACAGACATTTAAAAAGAATGGGCCTCAAATGTTAATGCGCTGTTAGTTTTTATTCCATGAGCTTAAAAAACAGAAAAGAGACGCTCTCCTTGCAGGTCGCTCCAAGTGCTGAGATATTTTTAGGCTGTCTGGCTCACACAGTGTGTTTAAGATCCGCCCATTTTCAATGATGTTCAGGTCAGAGGACTGTGAGAGCCGTTCAGAAAGCTCCAGCTTTTTTTTCTTGAGGTGGTTCATGGTAGATTTTAAGGTCTGTGTCAGATCAATGTCTTGTTTTAGAAACAAGCTTCTTTTTACTTTCGCTTCTTGACTGACTGCAGGACAAATGCATCCGGTTTTTGCTCATATTCACTGGAATCCCTTCTTCCCTCTATCTTTGCATTGTGCAATGTGTCTGTTGTTTCTGTCACTCAATTTATCGATTTATCGACTTATTGATGCAGCTGTAAATCAGATGATTCAATTGCTTAATCTATACATTTTCAAAGTAATGAAAAATACCCATCACAACTTTCCTAAAGGTTGAAAATGTTTTTTGTCTGACCAATACTCTGAAACGTCAATATATTCAGTTTATTACCATGAGACAAAACAAGCAGCAAATCCTCACATATGAGAAGTTGGAACCAGGTAATTTTTGTCATTTTTGCTTGAGACAATAAATCACTCAAACATTTCTTTCTCAACTAAATAATAATACAATATTAAAATAGTTGATTTTTCTGTCGATTAACTATTGTTTCAGCTCTGCAAGCCAATTTTAATTTATCTTCTAATGTCAGGAAAATTTTGTTCAGTGGATCAGTAAATCAATCAATATGGAAAAGTCCCTGCACCAAGTCTGTCCTGTGTCCTTCATGTCTTTTGTTTCTTGCGTTGCAGTTATAAATGGGAAGCTGTGGACCGAGATAACAATGTGAGCTACACGTTGAAGCTCTGCGAATCTTCACCGTCAACCAGCTGCGGCCCCGGCACCGCCGTCTGCGCTAGCAGCCTCAAAACCAACACCAAACAGTCTGTTGGTGAGTACCGGTGCACACTGGGACACAGTAAAAGTTTTGCAGTTGCATCAAAAGCTTTTATCAGCCAGGTGTCATGGCTTCATGTCAGTCTGCTGGAGAGATAAAACGCTAAACAGGAAAGAAGCTAAGAAGAGAAAACTTGATTGTTTAGGAAAGTTTGATCAAGGTTTTGACAGGTTCTCTTCAGCATGAACGATGACTGTGTGTTCAAATGCAGCTTTGCCAATAGTTTAATGGACCTGGTGACATTTTAAGGCCTGTTGTGTTATTTTTTTGAATGTCACTGTGGTCAGAGACTTTGTTCCTGTAGAGAGCTGCGGATGTAAAGGAGTGTTTAAGTGCAGCTTCTGTGGTTTGGAGGGTGTCAGAGAACATGTTTTCAGCTTAGGTGTTGTGATGCCAGCTTTCTTCTGTGACAGTGAAGAATGTGATAGAATACCTGTGATTGGCCAAGAGTTAAAGGGAAGAGATGTTTCATTTTCCCTCTAGTTTGGACGTGAGGGTTAAGCCAGGCAGCCCCAAATCAGGCGCCCCAGACTAATAATTTTAGAATCTACCAGACCGGTTGTTGTTTAATGTACAGGTTGGAGGGGGGCGGGGTCACAACAAATGGTTAAGCCTCTGAACAATGAATGATTAATGCTCTCGGACACTCGGTTGGATTTCTGGAGGGCCAGAAATTTGTGGTCTTCTGTCTCACTGTCACTGTCTAATTTCCCTCATTGCTGCTATCACACGATCTGTTATCAACTGTAATGAGCTTATTCTAACAGTCACTTTTTACACAGAGTTGTAGTCTGTAGTTGTAGTTGTAGTCTTGAAACCTGTGTGATGACGCTTTGAATGTCCCCGGAGAAGATGTAGACCACATTGCCACCACATTCCCACACTGTCTGCACCTGTTTTCTTCTTACTTTGTGCAGTTCTACTATGAACAGAAAGTGATTCTGCCGTTCTCTCTCTCTCTCTCTCTCTCTCTCTCACTCAACACTGAGGATGCAGTCGTGTTGTTTGAATAAACTTTATTGGCATTGTCACTGGACATAAACGACAGGGGGCTCCGTGCTTATGATCAGTGTGAGCTCCTCGTCGTGTTTGGCTGATTGACCTGTGCAATGTGAGAATAGGTTTCACAGGTGCTCATCAAAACGTGTGCAGTGAAAGTTACACAATTTACAGGTTCAATAAAATCACACAGTGTCTGCTCAGCTTTATGTGGGAGTCGTAACGAGAGGATGGTTCACCTGTTGTTGTTTTGGCATTGGCTGTGGCCCTCAGTCACCTGTGTAAAGTTTGCTAATAAATCCAGGTACTGTAATGTCTTCTTTGCTGTACTTTGGACATCATTCGTTCCGTCTTGTCGCTCCTCAGGGCCACAACCTGTGTGAAGTTGCAAATTTCAGCTCAAAATGTGGTTTTGCAATCGTCACCTTTGTCCCCAGCAGGAGACAGGCTCAATGTCATAAAAACGAATAGAATAGATTCCTGTTGTCACCTTGTGTCCGACAGTGTCGTGCAGGATAATTGAGTTCGCTTTGCTGGGGAGCAGCAGTGTGTTTACAGCAGGAGTCGGCCAGAATCCAGCATGTTGGAGTTTACTGTCACAGTCTGATGTGGCACCCAACCATGAGCTGATGCACAGTTGGTGCTATCTGAGTCCAATGCGTCCCCTGTGTCACATGACAGCCACACAGCAGAACATTTAGTGGCTCTTTAGTGACACTGCTTGAAAAAAATCTAATTCCTAGCAGCTGTTGTGTTTATATAGCTGCACTGTGGTCATTTTGTGGGCATGAAATTAGCTGTGAATTAACTGGGAGCAGGACTGTGGTCAAGAACATTTGAACTGTGAAATGCTGTAGTTTGATCTTTTTTTCTCCTCTTTCTAAGACCTGAAGTGGAGTGTGGTGGTTAAAGTGTGTCTGCACATCAGTGGCCATGAAGGGAAAACAATAGAAAGAGTGTGTAGAGTCTTTTGATTACTGATTTAAATATCTGGAGATTTTCAACAACTTATTTATTTATTTATTTTTATTTTTTTTTCGATAATTTTGACATATAAGATGCACTACTGCCTCTGCATCTCTGCTGTGTAGATAGATAGATAGATAGATAGATAGATAGATAGATAGATAGATAGATAGATAGATGGATAGATTATCAAAATATTTGCAGATTCATTTTCTGTCAATTGGCCAATCAGTGAATTGACTAATTGCTGGAGCTGAAGTTGCTGTTGTCATAGAGCCTTATCTAGTGCCTAATCTCTCACTGTATATAAGACCTGATGAATATCCTACTCTGATGGAAACTGCAAAACAATCAATATAAGAATAGATGTTAATTATATTTACAGAAACTAATAAATCAATGGAATTTACACATGGTTTAAACAGTGGATGGGTTTATGTCAGGTCATAAACAGTGACTGAACTGTTGTGAGGGGAGTTATTGTTGCTACATCTCATATACAGAACTCATCACATGACCAGTGAGGGGTTTATTAAATGTGGAGAGAAGTGCAGCTGCATGGATCCATCTCTCAGAGCTTTATCAGAACATTAGCAGATCTGATCTGTGTGTGTGTGTGTGTGTGTGTGTGTGTGTGTGTGTGTGTGTGTGTGTGTGTGTGTCAGCAAGATCCACATCTGTGTCCTAGAGGGTCTGAAGTGTCTCAGCTTCTCTCTTCACTGTTCTTCTAGCTCTTTGATACCAAGCAAACTCCTGTCTTCTTTCTGCAGTTCAACCATTTAGACCATTAACCAGCTCATGTGCTGCATGTATATATTTTTAGATGAATTGGTAATTAATAAAATCTGTAATAAAAAAGGATCTGAGAGTTTTTCTAATGTTGATTATAAGCCAAACAGAGACAGAGACAGCCCTGATCTCTGATTAATACAGCAGCCTTAATTGATTAAGCTGGATCTAAAGCAGCGGCTCTCAGACCTTCTCAGTCATGCTTCATATTTAGAGGCTGAAAAACAACTCTGCTCCTGGAAACCAGTTTAAACTGAATATAGATGACTCAATAATGAAAATAGTTAGAGAAGTTATTATATTGACCAAGAAAGTAAAGCTGAATTTTGTTTTATTGAAAGAACATTAAAATCAAAAACTTGAAATTGAAAAAAATTGAAAATTTTCTTATTCTTTACATGAGTTACCTTTTGTGCAAATTAGAGCTGCAGCAATTAGTCGATCCAGAAAAAAAAGGTAATCAATCATTCAGTCATTTCAGTAATTTTCAAGCACAAAATGTCAAACATTTGCTGTTTCTAGCTTCTCTAATGTGAGGATTTGCTTGTTATGGGGTGTTTTTTTTCACTATTTCTTCTATTTCTTGACATTTTAAAGACTAAATGATTAATTAAGAAAATAATCTGCATGTTAATTGATGATGGAAGTAATTGTTAGTTGCAGTTTGCATCACATGATCAAAAGTCTCCCCAGCGTGTTGTTTCCTGTCTATATGAGCGTTGCTAATTTGCCCTGTTAGTATGAAAGTACTTGTTTGTTTATTGTTCCAACATCAATCAGATTCATTCATTTTTAGTTCCCCTCCACACTGGCTCATAAGCATCCAGAAGCAACGGGCCCCCCTGTGGTGAGGGCCCCACAGTTTTGAAAACCACTAATTAAACCAGGGGACCCTTTGAGCTGCTGCATTGTCATTCATGAACATATTTCTGATACGTTTTGACATATTTTATAATATTAGAGTTAACATGTAGACATAAATGTTAAACATCTTTTCTTTATTCTGATACACAGTCATTTGTTCTTATTTATATCACTAACTAGTTATTGTTTTACTGGATGTCCCTTACATTTGGTTTTTAATCTAAATCTGTCCTTTCACAGTGGTCACAAGCTGTGCTTTTGTTATGGAAATGGTGTTTTTATAAGCACTCAGGCTGCAGCTAACGATTTATTTTCTCGATTGATCAATTCATTGTTTTATCTATAAAATGTCAGAAAATAGGGAAAATGGTTGATATGAATTCCTTCGGTCCAGAGCGATGTCTTCAAATGTCTAGTTTAGTTCAACCAATATCCAAACTCTAAAGATATTCAATGTAATGTGATTAAAAGAAGGTGGAGCCAGTTAATGTTTTGCATCTTGTCTTGTCACTAAACAATTAATATATCACATGCATTTTATATTTAATTTTACCGGAAGGTGACTTCAATTTAGACTCAGGCTCACCGACACTATTTTGGAGCTGTTTTCCACTTTCAGTTACGTCACTGTCTTTGATTTTTGTCCGTGAGCTCACTAAAGAGTTGCTTCCACGCCTCACAACAACAACAACTTGTCCTGCAGTGTGAGGCCGTGACCTTCCCCTGGTGACAAATTGGTGTTTGGTTGCTCTCAGCCAGGCGGTGTCATCTGACTCACATTTCTGACTGCGACAAAGAGCTGTGTCGCCCGCTGAAGGCTCTGGACTGAATACTGCCGACTCATGTTGTCAGTAGGAGACATGTCCAGCTTTTTTTTTTTTTTTTATGGTTTTGTCATTAGATTTGAGTTATTTCCGAGAGTGAAGATCACTGATGGAAAGTGAAAGAAGCAAGAGATGGCAAACAAAGAGAGGTGTGGTCTGATGAGTTGGAGTTTAATAAGACTTGCTGACTTATCACATGACCCAGGAACACATCATGGAGCATAAAAGCTCACAAAGACAAACAGACACAAATCTCTCTCTCTCTCTCTCTCTGTCTCTGTCTCTGTCTCTCTCTCTCTCTCTCTCTCTCTCTCTCTCTCTCTCTGTCTCTCTCTCTCTGTCTCTCTCTCTCTCTCGCTCTCTCTCTCTCGCTCTCTCTCTCTCCCTCCTCACACTTTGACATTCATGTCTCTTCTGTTTCCTCAAATCAAGATCTTTGGAGAAAAGAAACTTTAGAATTGAATTGATTGGTTAATTGAAATTTGTCTTTGGCTTCTCCCAACACACCATTAAATACATACAACATACAATAGTGCAAATGAGCAGGTAGCAGCAGATTATATAAATATAGGTTATATAAATACCAGAAAGCAAATCTTATAAAATATCAAGTGTTCCCTGAAGTAGTCATTTTGTGTTCAATGCCTGTACGGCATAGGGAATGAAAGACTTCTTGTAAATGTTGGGGCCCTCATTCAACAGCCAAAGAGGAGCAGTTCAAACTCTGAGTGTAGTGGGTGTGCGGTATCTGCAACTACGTTAACAGCAGGTTCATGCATTCATGTAATATACAGTGGATTGCATGTGCTCCCATATTGTCATAAAAAATATTGATATTAGGCCACAACTACCAGTTATTTTGTATAATTTATTAGTTTTCTGATTACCTTTTAGATTAATCATTGATTAAATATCCCAAGGTGATATCTACAAATTGCTTTTTTTGTGTGACCATCAGTTCAAAAGAGATAATCCCAAAGATAATCAATGTACTATCACATAACAAAAAAGGGAAAACATCATCATGAATCTTCTTCTCATGGCTTCAGCTATTCAGCCCACGACTTCACTGTTATGGTTCACTCTCACAGTGTCGTTTTCAGCAGCAGCTCTCAGTGAAGGAACTCTAAAAACCCACTGAGCCCCACCTGCTCAGCATCAAACAGTGGGCAGACGCAGCCAGAGACCAGCTGGTGAAGAAAGTGGAGCATTTAGCATCTAAAGAGCCAGATTTTTCCCTCGGGAGTTGGCAGAGACCCAAAGCTGAGCTACAAGAAGAGTGAATGTTGGACTCGGATTCACCAGCTGGACTGAAACACAGACTCCAGATAAATGATGATGCTGCTCTGTAAATGCTGGATGAGCAAATCAGCAACTGTTTGCCAACAAAATCACCATATCAGCTCAAAAAGTAATGATACCTGTGTGTCAGTGTTGTGTTCACAACTTGTGTCTAAAGAGTCAGTTAATGCAGATTTGAATGTATGTTAGTGGTACTTTTATTTAAGCAAAGTTTTTTTTTGTTTCTCAAAGATCTTTTTATTAGATTTTCAACAAATGGACAGAATGCATCTTCGTATAGTATACAATGGGTGCATAAGTGTAGCATAACATTAGCAAAATATACAATTTATAAGATGTAACATATATATGTCAACTCTACAGCACATGTCCATATTAAAAGAAGCAGAACAGGCAACCTTAACCCCTTCAACCCTTGCAGCCCAAGCCCATTAAACAGCTATATAGCATTTATATACCATATGAAAAGGTATTTCTCCTCTGGAGTTTTACAGGGAGGAGCTGGAAGTCGGCTTTTACATTTAGAGGAGGAAGAAAGAGGAAATAAATCAATAACAAAGGAGGGGTTTAGAAATGGATAAACCTCTATAATCTGTATTACTGACAAAAGTCATCTCAATGACAAATATGTATAAATAAAAAAAGATAAAATAAAAAAGGGGAAAATCAATCCTTAATTTGAGTGAAGATTTTGAAAGTACTCTAGGAAAGGTCCCCCTATCTTAAGGAACTTTTTGTTTGACTTATAGACTGAATAGTGGATCTTTTCAAGGCTTAGACAGGACATAATGTCCCCCAGCCACTGAGCATGGGTGGGCAGGGTCTAAGCAAAGTTTTGGATAAGTTTAAATGCATGTTAGTGGTCCTTTTATTTAAGCAAAGTTCTGAACACAGGATCTGAATAAATCTTCCATATTTGGTTTACAGTTATAAATGAAGAAAAACAAACAAAAAAACAACAATTAATTCTTATATTTGAGTAATAATCAGTCTTCATTTTTGCAGATAATCAGTTAATCATGTAATCTTTTCAGCTCTAAAATGTCCAGAGACATTTCAGCAGGCTGCGTGATCTGCTTCTTCGCTCCCTGTCTGTGTACGCAGTGTCTTCATAATAGCTGTGCTAATATTACTGCACCTATAGTTGAAGCAGCGCAACAGGCTGGAACATGAGCTGTGCTTCACATGAACAGTGTTCAGATACAAACAGCCCAGCCAGCAGCAGTTGTGTATTTGGTGTTAGTAGGTCACTGTGTTGTTGAGTAACATTCCTTTATGGTCGCCTTGTGATAGGAGACCTGCCATATCAGAGGGAGCAGAGGGCACACACTCACAATAACACGTCCAGAGTTTCCCTGAAACTGCCTGTGTAAAAGGTTTACAGAAGAAATAGGAACTGTTATGTTCATATCTGTGTAGTATTTGAAATTTAAAAGAGAGACTAAAATGCAAACAAAACAAAAATATAAGGACCAGAATAAGGTCACCTATTAAACACAGACAGATACATAAATACAGTTTATTACAAAGGGATGAAAGTGCCATTGCCTTTCATAAAAGAAGTCTTTATGTAGTGAACTGAAGCCATCATTTGATTAAGAGCCATAAAGATCTTCAGGAAGTAGATATCACTTTGCTCCAGAGACAGATTAGATTAGATGTCCCAGTAAAGTTGGATTTCTGCTCAGGATTTATCATAAAAATTTGACTTTTCCGCTCAGAATCTCTCCAGGTCACAGAAGTGAACTGAATGTCACAGAAATCTACCAGTAACTTTACCTGCTCGTGGACCTGGGATGACTTGAAAAGCACCTGGTCTGTTACTACAAATAAATCCTGTCTTTAAACTAAGACTAAGAAACAATTTTACCACAAATTAAACCAAAAATGATCCAATTGACCAGTTAATAGGTGACTGCACAACTCCACGTATCATAGGCAAAATATAGAAATGAGTAAATCTTTATTTGTCAAATATATGTGTATATGTATATAGATAGTTTTACTTGCCTTTAATATACAGGAGGCGTTATGTTTTCAGGTTGTCCGTCCATCCATCAATCTGTCCATCAAGGACGCCTTGAGGGAGTTTCTTCAGATTTGACACAAACTTTCACTTGGACTCAGCGATGACGCATGAACTGATTAGAACTTGATGGTCAAAGGTCAACGTCACTGTGACCTCACAAAACGCGTCTTTGATCATAACTCAAGAATTCATACTTTAATTATGATAAAATACACTTAATACCTTTTTATTTAATTCCTTCAAAGTCTTCACTTTATTATGCGAGTCTGGACAGATGAGGATGGAAACTGCAACTTGTCTGGTTGTTGGTGGCAAATAACTGCAAGGCAGTAACTGTAGTTTATCTTCCTTATCCTACAACTGTCACTGTTACGTATTACCTCACCACACATAAAGCATTTTTATACATTTGATTTGGGTTGAAAATCTGCAAACACTTCAGTAAGCAAAGCTGAGGATCTAATGGCAGTTTGTTTTGTTTCCTGTTTATTGCACGAGCAAACATTTTTTCGGCTTCATTTGACAACAGCCTCACAGACATGAGTTACTCTCACAGTGTCTCATCTGGCCGACCTACTGCGAGTTTATTTAACTGCCTGAGTCTTAAATCAAGTCGGAGGCTTCACGCAGGATGTTTTCCCACTGCTGTCTGTGTCTGATGATGATGATGATGATGAATGAAGACTGTGCTGACTGCAGGGTCAGGATATTATGGTGCAGAGGTTTATCTTGTGTGTTTGTGCGTTTACAGGGCAGTGGGTCAGTAGAGGTTGAGCTATTATTCTGCCAGACTGTCTGCTTCAGCAACAAACAGGGGCATCCAGTCTGAGAGTGAGAGCCTGGCTGTGTTTGTGTTGGATTGTCTGACAGACCTTCACTATATTTATTTATATGTCTTACATTTTTGATGCGTCATTTATCAGATATACTTTTTTACAGGCACCGAGATCTCTACATCTTTATTAAATTCAACATTTGTGTAATGAGTTCTAATCGTTACTGCCCACAGTCACAAAACATAAACATGAGTGAAGTTGTACGTGTCTACGAGAGAAGCTAAAGGCCTTGAAAAGGTGTTAACTGTGTCTAACTGACTCTGTGTTTCTCTGTCTTGGATGTACAGGTGAGCTGTCCCTGCAGAGGCTCTCTGGCACAGTGCTGGATTACAACAGCACAGAAAAATGTCCAGAAAGCAACAACAGCATACAATCCAGCATCAGCTTCCAGTGTGGGAAGACCATGGTAAGACTCACAAACAACACATGAAATATTTACAGTTTAATAGTACTGTTGGTTAATTTTTTTAAGTGAAAAGAGGTAAATACAACCTCTGCAGCAAACATCATGTTTACCCACAGAAAGCTTCAGCTTGTGTTTCTTGAAGTGGTTCATGGTGGGTTTTTTTCTGCTCTGGAGCTTCTTTTCACTTTCACTTTCTTGACTGACTGCAGAACATCTACATTCAGAATGGGCTGATATTTAGTACAATCCATTCTTCTGGCTGCCACTCAACCCTGAAGCAGAATATATCCACCCCCGTGCTTAACAGCTGGCAAGTTGGTTTCCAGTACAAACTGAGATCGACTGAACCTGGCCTGGTCAGAAACCTGGTTTAGGTATAAATGGCCTAGTAATCAGGTTTCATCAACAGAAATCCATTGTATATGCAGTTTATTGCATATCGTAGCTGACACTTTGAACATGTTAGTAAGGTTCAAAGTAATAAACTGTACTTGAACATGTAGTTCTACCATGAATATGCACTTCAGCTGTTGTGAAATACGGAGGAAACGTTGTGCTCTGCTGGTTTTAGTCGGCGCTTTATATTCAGCACAGTATGACTCGCCAAAACATTAGACAGCAGACACCAGGCTGATGTGATGGAGCTGAAACAGAAATTAAACCCTGACAAATATTTTTGAGTTTTCATTTGACTCAAATTTCAATAAACTGAAGTTTTAGTAATTTTTCTCTTTTCTCTCTAAACTGGTGTTTATTGAATTCTGGCTGCTGTCAGCTACAATGAAAGGAAGTGAATCTTTGAGTGGAAACAATGTAGGACAATGACGGTCACCTGCTCATCTGAGTCAAAAGTCAGTGTGACTATGGTGTGACGATGCGGCTGAGCGGTGGGTTGGCATTGATGTGTCATTTCCTGTTGAATTTTATTTTCCAACAGAAGATGATCTGCACTAGATTTTCAGTTTACAAAGTCTGATGTGGGGAAATGAAAGTGGCTTTTATGAGACTTCTCAAAATCTCATCTAATGCTGACAAGAAGAAGTGAGGAGTCAAGTGCAGATGATCTGTGAAAAATAATGAGTCTGAGCAGGAACGTGCCACTGGTACAGACCGGACATTTAATGTTTCTTTTTTTGTTTAGTCACTTTCCACATTTATAGACATGATTTATATTTTGCTATAAATATTTTGAGGAGTCTTTAACAACCAGAGAGAGACTGGTGAAGAGGAAAAACAAATAAATGTCACTTAAACAAATTAAAAGCTTGTATTCAGAACCTCTACATCAGATTGACCTTATCAGTTTAATGCAGTATCTGTAATATATTTGTCTTTTTCTCAATGCAACCCTTAGATTTGCTGCTAGACAATCAGAACTACATGGTAATGATTTACATGCTGTATATTGCGATTATAAATAACTGACAGTGGGCTTCAAATGTCAGAGACCACTTTACCATGGAAGTCTGGTCTCAAACATTTGGATGCTACTCTATATAATGTATATTAACTTGATTTAATCATAAACCGTAACAAACAGTAACAAATTATGCGATATAAACCTCCAATAGTCTGTTTTTAGGAGAACTTATAAAAGAATATTTGGCCAGAAATGAATCTATTAATTGTTTTTTGATGAATCTGTTAAAGGTGCCATCGTTTGTTAGACCCCCAGGACCACACATATTGTTTGTGGTCCTTGAGGTCTAACAAACGATATTTCCTCGTTTGCTTGCAGTGTTCTTCGTCTTTGTTGGTGCTTTAAAACCAAATGAGGGAAACAGTGTGAAACCAGAGCACAAGAAAAACAATACAGGGAACATTGCTCCATGGTGATACGAGGGTCAAACACTCCACAGGGAACCATTTAATATATAACACTGTCATCATTTTAGTCTTGTCAGGGATAAATGAAATTCATAGTTCTTTAAATAATAGTTTTTCTATTCCTTCATAATGTAAATCAGTGGTTGACTTCAGCAAACGTTCTCACGTTCCAGAAATGACTAAACTGGGTTAGTAAAAAAAACAATGTGTCTTGTGAGACACCAAAAGAGACAGAAGTTGGCCTGTGGTAGAAAAAGTTGCTGATCTGACTGAATGTAGATGAAGAGTGGGAATTAAAAAGACTCTTTTCTGAGCACTTGCTCTTGAGAAGCCCTTGAGCAAGCACTGAACCCACGTCTGCTCCAGCAGCAGCAGCAGCAGCAGCAGCAGACTAAGGTCAAGCTGGGCAGCGCTCAGCTGTAAATGTTACTGTAAAGTAAAATATTTATAGAAATGTTGACTTTGCCTGGTGTCAACAAGACCAGAAAAACATCATCAATGTCAGATCTCAGAGCTCAGATGATGAGCTCTCTGCGCTCCTCTGCCCACTCTCCATCCCCAGATCTCTCAGATCTTCAGATCAGCTGCTCCTGGCCGTCCCTTGGTTGAGGCTGAGCACAAAGGGTGATTGGGCTTTTGCGGTAGCTGCCCCAAAACTTTGGAACAGTTTACCTCTTTTAATTAAGTGTTCCCCTATGGGGACATTTTTAAGTCTAATCTTAAAACCCACATGTTTTCTCTGGCTTTCGAGTGTCCATAAGGATTTTATCTTTCACTTTTATCCCTTGTGTTTTTAATTCAAACTGTTCCATGTCTGTCTCAGACCATGAGATAGTTAACGCATCACATTTGAGCTGTTTCTATGTTGCGTGTTTCTTGTTGTTTTTCATTGTACAGCACTTTGGTCAACTCTGGTTGTTTTAAATGTGCTTTATAAATAAACTTGATTTGATTTGATCCAAGACGCCTCACAGGCTTCCTGAGACCAGCTTCAGGCAAATTAACATCTCTGAGTTCCCCTGAATATTCACATGCAGCAGATACAGTATGTTAAAAGTGGATATAAACACTCAGCGTTTTACTTTATAACTGAAACACTGGCACATTTCTGTTTGTGAAGTGATTTATATCCTGTATAAAATGTTTAGTGTCTTTGTTCCTCTCTGCAGAACAGAGCTGTGAAGGGCACAGCATGATAATGCTTCTATTCAACCTTATCAACATGAAACTATCTGTCTGACTCATTTTGCTGTGTTTGTGTGCCACAGGGGACCCCGGAGTTTGTCGCTGTTTCTCAGTGTGTGCATTACTTTGAGTGGAGGACCTACACCGCCTGTAAGAAAGATAAATTCAAGCCACACAAAGAGGTATGTGGTGGAGAATCTGATTTTAGAGGATGACTCAGTTACCAGAGGGTTTCTGTGTGTAAGAATGAAACTGTTGGTGTATCTGGGAAGGTTTTGGTGTGGTATGTGCAAGACAATGAGCCGAGGAGTTGTTAAAGTGGCAACAAAAAGCTTTCCTCCCACTCCTGTGAGGATGTACAGAGTTTAAGTCATGTGTTTTGTTTATCAGTGTAGAGGACAGGTCACATGTCGTCACATTGATCGAGTTAATGTGAGCTTAGCATGGAAGAAGTGAAAGAATGTGTGAAATGAATTCATGTATGAGCTGTTGTGTGAAATAGATTAAAGATTTTTGTTGGTCAGATGAAAATCAATTTATGAGCATTTTTATTTTTATAAATTTGTGTATTAATAGACTGGGATTTGTTTTTAAAAATTTTTGTGCTTCCATGAAATAGCTGATTTAATGAATAGAAAAAAAACACGATATATCTCCTATAACAGGAAAATGCTGGTGCCTAAATCAATTTGGAGCTTGTGAAGTTCTCTGAATTGAAGTATTGAAATCACTTAGTTGTAGCCCTACCAGTTACTACATTAAGTGAGAATTTACACATAAATCAGGAGCAAATCAACCTGCAAAGAACCATGTTGTGTGTATGCAAACGTCCCAACATGTAGAACATTTGAACAGCCACACTAAGGAGGAGTTTTCTTTACTGCTTAAACATATAATTTCTACCATAATTCTCCATTTTCTGTGTATGAGTGTAAGATCGAGTGATTCTGACAGAAATATGTCAGTGTTGCAGTATGAACCTACTTCCTGTGTGTCCAGGTGCCCTGCTACGCGTTTGACTCGGACGGCAAAAAGCACGACCTGAACCCTCTGATCAAACTGAGCGATGGATATCTGGTGGACGACGGTGACGACAGCATCGACTTCTACATCAACATCTGCCGCAGTCTCAGTGAGCACCTGAGGGAGGGAGGGTGGATGGATGGATAAATGACTTAGTAAATGGATGTCTGATTGCATTCAACATTTATCAGTATGAGAGTTGTGGGTATGTGTGGGTGTTTTTTTTTATTTAACTGGGAAACGGTTGAATTTGATTCCAACAAGAGGCTTCAACTAAAAGTCGTCATCTTCAGTGGCAAGTTGGACAATAGAGACACCACAGAAGAAGAAAAGAAAATGAAGTGTCAAAGTGCACAGCCAGCTGAAATTGAATTGTCTTTTTGTACATCACTCTCTACCTCCTGTTGTTCAGAAACTAAGTGGGTTTGGCCCCATTTTAGCCACTAATTGATCACCCATGACTAATTTTAGAGTTGTGCAGAATTTCTGCCAGATCAGCTGTTGTTTAACCTGCAGTTTGAGGCACATCACGCAGTCTGATTAATCACCTGAATCATCAATAATATGACTGGTGGACGGTCACCTGGATCTCTGGCATGTCAGACATTTTGGTCGACTGTTTTTCAGATTGAACAGTTCCACAGTTCCACATGGCTGCTGTCAAAACATCCATTATAATCTGTAATCAGCTTGTTTTAATAGTGGAGTAGAATTTTACATGTTAAGTTTGTGTGTGTTCAGTGTTATACACTGTGCGCTACCACCCTCCAAGCTGATTTCCTTGTATAAACAAACATTGTCGTCTTGTTTGTCATCTCCTCCTCTTTCAGACCATCCAGACAAATCCTGTCCAGAGGGCTCTGCAGCTTGTCTGGTCACCAGTGACGGCTCCTACAACATGGGCTACCCCACCAAAGCGCTGGAGCTGGTGGACAGCGACAGGTACCTCCTTAAATGAATGTTAACTGCTGTCTGCAAACAGCCCGTAGAAATCTGTGGGACAGCTAGAGCTTTGATTTAAGAACGTTTTCTTAAAAAGGTTCCATGACTGTCAGAGCGTCCACGATTTCTGTTTGGTGATTTGTTTAAGAGACTGTGTTTTCATTAGGGCTTGTGTCAAACATCCATGTCTTAAATGTCTGTGTAGTAACTTTTTATAAACAGAGGAATAAACTTTTAATAAATGAAAAGCTATGTTTCCTTCCTGTCTCCTCTCCTGTCTAGTCTGAGGTTACAGTATGAGCTGAGTGCTGATTCGTCTCCTCCAGCCATCTGTAAGGGTCACCATCCTGCCGTCACCATCACCTTCACCTGTCCATCAAGCAGACATTCGGTAGGTTATACACATTCATATAGATGAATATACACAGAAAACATTTATACATTTCATCACTTGCAAATACTTTGTTATATCTTCCTATTTTAACCTATGTTTCATGCTAAACTACTGAAATATGACTGAGGTCTCCTTTACTTTTACTAAAAGCGATCCTTGGTTCCATCACAGGGTAGCACTCCGAAGATGACAGCAGAGCTGAACTGTCGTTATGAGGTGGTGTGGGTGACTGAATACGCCTGTCACAGAGACTACCTGGAGAGTCACACCTGCAAACTGACCAGCGAGCAGCACGACATCTCCATAGACCTGACGCCTCTCACCATGAGCTGTAAGTATTTGTTCCTCTAAAGCCGGGACCTCCGCCCAATGTTTTCACCGTTGACCTGGTGACATTTCTCCTCGTAATGAGAAACCTGCTGTTCTCAAAGAATACAGTCAGACTGCAGAGCGGTGTGGGGGGAGAGGAGGGGGAAAGAGTTGAATGTGAGACACACGCTCTAACTTCATGTTTTTATACCATTATAAAACCCCACAGGGAAATGAGTAGCCAAACTACTGTCTCTTTGCAAACACATCCTCATTCCTCAAACTGTTTTTTACAAGGCTGGAACTACAAGAGCCAACTCCATTGGCAGAAAACACAGCGAGCCAAGTACTGGTACATTAACCCAACCTACATTTTTTTTTAAATAAAGTTCAAATATTGCTTCTCTATTATTATCCACACTGACACATTTAACCTCCAAGAATTATTGGCTCAAAGTGCTGCTTTTTTTATCCCAGTAAGAGGAAGTAACTTTATGAGTAAACTGTAGTGACCTTCCTGATTTTGTCAGCTCAGTTTTAGGAATAGGAATAGAAAAACTTACTGTCCATACACAACCTGTGTTTGACCTGATGGAGGCCACAGGTTAATGCTTAACTAGAAGTACTGTATCTCACTGTGTTGATGTAAGTGTATATGAATGTTTAAAGCCAGATACTGTTAGTTTCATATTGAGGGTCATTTTTGTCACAGATTTTGCCCATATCTGTTATGTTTAAAGGAAAAGGTCCACACATAGTCTTTTCATGTGATCTCTCTAAAGCTCACACATTATAGCTTGTTTTTACACTTTAGTTTTCTATACAGATTAAACAAATACATTTCAACACATTAATGTGTTTTAGAGAAGCTGGTATTATCATAATTATTGTTATTATTTTGTGCTAAGCTAAGCAAATCATTTTCTTAACTGTAGCATCATATTGTGACGAGCTTGCACAGAAGAAATACTATGAGGCAGTGAAGTCCTGTGCCCCAATACACCATGTGACTACAGGATATCCTCTTTATTCAGCATTGAAACTGAACACAGAGCAGAAACATATGCTGGAGACCGCTATTCACTACAGGAGTCTCGGTCATGGTGATCCATCGCTAGTTACAGCTGGACACCGTCTTGGCCACACAAACACTGAACAACTATCTCACACAACCGTAACAAAACATGAATGACACTGTAAAGTGTGTGTTCGCTTTATGGCTGAGAGTTACATGAAAAGACACGACAAGACAAAAGACTTGCAACAACTGTTCCAGTGTTCTAAAAGACATCCATGGACATGGTGATCATTAGTCATTGGAGAAATAAGTCAGACCGAACCCCCCGCTGTTATTTTGTGTTGTTGTGTGCAGCTACAGACCATCCATACTATGCACATTCTGAGTCCAGTGACGGGGCTGAAAGCTATGTCTACTACCTGAACGTGTGTGGACAGATCCACAACAATGAATGTGGAGACAACCCGTTCATATCGTCCTGCCAGGTGAAGAAGAACGGAGACGTGAAGAAGGTGGCGGGGAGACACGAGAACCAGACGTTACGGTAATCTTTGTGGCTGTGTTTGTGTGCGCGCATTGAAGTCAAGCCTTTGTTTGTGTTCACTCCTTGTCTGCACAGATACGCCCTGTGTCCCTGGTGATAATAATTAACAACAGTGGGAGCAGGAACTGTCACATGAGCATTTTCACATTAAAGGTTACATTGCATTTCTACTTTAAGTTCTCGGTTTTGCTGCTACAGGTTTGTTCTGTTATGACCAATAGCTTATGGTGGCTAATGTTAGCAAAGTTTAGCTAGATACTGCAGTGTTACTAATATTACTGAGTTGGTTCACTGGCTTTATGACTCTTGTAAATTTGTGCTACTGTTACACTGTGTTTTGATGATTTTATCACAACAGTAAAAGACATAAAACAGACTGTAACTCAACAAGAGACATTTTTCTTGTTTCCTGTTTGTGATCCAAACACTTTCACAGAGCTGATCATGAACTGCTCATAACTGAGATAAAATTGATAAAATACAGTTTCAGATATCCTCTTACTTAGTGAGCATTGAGGTGGAGTTTGATATATTTTTTCTCTATTATCAACAAATGGGTGTTTTCCCAGCAATAACCCATGTAACAGTTTCACATCATTAACACTTGGCCGCTGCTAAATCACTTAAGATTTGTTAAATCTCTTATCTTCCAACCCTGTTCCTCCCCGTGTTTTTCTCCTCTGCAGTTACTCAGATGGAGATTTGACTCTGATCTACCCAGACGGTGACAGATGCTCCACCGGCTTCCAGAGAATGACCATCATCAACTTTGAGTGCAACAAGAATGCATGTGAGATTCTCCTCCATCATGATTTTCAGTTGACACTTTTCTTAACAACACTGTGTTGAGGATTAAATTCTTTCCACTGGCGTCATCTGGTGGTGCTAATGAGAACCAGAGCATCGATGTCTGGCTCAGCTTCACTTCCAAGGTGCAAGGAGAAGAAAAATAGTCAGGAGGTCAAAAATCCACAAACATTTGTGCTATATTACAACTAAATATGAAATAGTTTGTCATACTACAAGTGTTGCTGGAATTTTGACCTCTTCAGGTGGCAGACAGCAACACAGGCTGGTATCATGCAATTTGCACATTTTGCAAAATATCTCAGACACCACTGATAAAATGAATCATGTCTCTGCAATAAATCTGAATTTCATCTCCTTGTTTTTGCATTTTCCAAATTAAACTCATTGAGCCAAAGGATCTTACATATACGGGTCATAATAAGAGACAATGTAAACGTAACGTCTGTAGTTTTCTTCTTGGGCAGAGTTTCCTGTATTAATGTGCAATATCCTGTATATGTCACCATTTTTAGCTTCTTGAGAAACCTCTCCTTCAGACTCAAGACTTTTAACTTTTCATGTGGTGACTCAATCATTCGTGGATTTTTACTATCACCTTGTGTAATTTCCAGACAGGTCAATGTCAGACAGGTGAATCATGTCATAACTTCGACCTTATTCATCCTGCTGTGGTTTGCCTTATATCTTACCTGCAGCCAACGGTGGCCGAGGGAATCCGGTGTTTGCGGGCGAGACGGACTGCACTTATTACTTTGATTGGGAGACGGCCTTCGCCTGTGTCAAGGAGAAGGAGGATCTGCTGTGTCGGGTCAGAGATGGAAACAAACACTACGACCTTTCACCTCTAACAAGATACCCCGGTGAGTTCAACAGCTCCGTTTATCACATCATCTGACTGCGAGCGTCAAGATCTCTTGCTAGTTATAGTCACTCCACATTTTATTTTAGCTGACTGATTTATTAACAGGGCTTTGAGATTAGAGGAAAATCACAAAATTAAAATCTGATCAAGGACATGTTTCTTTTTCTTTAACAAAGGGCTCTACACATCATAATAATCATACTCAATTGTAATAATTAAACCCTATTTAAACCAAATCCACCTAATATATACCTGATATAATGACCTTCGATAATGTATTTATTATAGTATATTGAAGATTGTAGGTATGTGTAAACTCTGTTCAACTGGGATTAAACAGTTGGGGGATTCAGTGTGACTTCCACTCACTGAGGATATCATTATGGCCAATGTCCATTGCCAGTAAATGTCTATAAACCCTCTTAAAATCATAGAAAAAATACAAAGAACTTACCAGGGTGTCATCTGGATACGTCCATGGGTAAATTGCAAACAGGAACTGCTAATAGCTCATTCTGCAGCTTTTAATGCTCCCAATTTGAGGTGAAAAAATGACCCACCTACATGAGAACTCCAGATGAGATAACTGACTGGAGCAGGTAATGTTAAAATCAACCCACCTGCCTTAGAGAAATAAATCCAGTCTGAACTGGGCTTCAGTAATATGAACATTTAAATATTACTTCTATTATTTAATTTCAACTCAGTGAGTTGCTTCCTGATGCTCATGTATTTGTTTGGACCACTGGGTCGAAAAATCCCCTTCCTCTGTGCGTCTGTGTTGCTTCAGGCTCAGATGTCAGTGGGAACTGGGAGGTGGTGGACGCCAACTCTCCAAAGCCGGATTCACGTTTCTACCTGAACGTCTGTCACAAAGTCGTCCAGACAGGAGGCGCCGCCGGCTGCCCGGTGAACGCCTCCATCTGTGCCATCGGTAAGAGTCTTCACAAGGATGGGGGTTCCTGTTTTTCTTTGTTTGTTTGTTTTAGCTTTTCCTTCTAATTATTGGAATATTTATTAATTTATTATTTGTAACAAAAAATACAATTGTACAGGTTAAACAGAATATTCAGTTTTTCAACATGTTCCTGTTTCTCACATTGAAAACCAAGTTCAACTAAAACATTTATTCCAGTTTATATATATATATATATATATATGTGTACATTTACAAATACATACATAAATACAATAAAATATAATTAAGGGTAAAGAAACTAAGGGGGAGGGTGTGGTAAATGAATTGAAAATATTAAAGAGTCACCACCTCTGCAATGGATGAGATAATTCTTTATTATAATGAACCTGACCAGTGTGGTTTGTTGATTTGTGTGTCTGTCTTCAGATAAGGATCGTGGGCCCATCAGCCTGGGCAGCTTCCTCTCATCTCCCCAGAAGACAAAAATAGGGAATGACATCAGACTGGTGTACACTGATGGAAGTTTTTGCCCCAATAAAAAGAAGAGGATCCAAACTATCCTGACCCTAAAGTGTAAACCAGGTAGGTTGAACAGAGACATGAGAAGTGGGTAAATAGGTTGAATAGATTTCTCTTTATAATGTTTTCAGACATTTGAATCTCTCTGTGTTCTGCTGCTCTTTCCTCCTCCTCCTCCTCCTCCTCCTCCTCCTTCTTGTTTCCTCGCAGGAGATCTCGAGAGTGCTCCTGTCCTTCGTACCGTTTCATCTGATGGATGTGTGTATGAGCTGGAGTGGTACACTGCTGCTGCCTGCGTCCTCTCGAAAACACAGGGAGACAACTGCAAAGTGGAGGACCCTCAGGCTGGTACGACACACACACACACACACACACACACACACACACACAAGTTTGATCAACATGGTTTTTAACTGATCAGTGTTTTCAAGAAAAACACAGCAGAGAAGAAAAAGACGCAACAAGGTTCATGGGGAATGTGTATTAGTGGTTAAGCACAAAACAAATCTCAGAGGGAGATATTTTTGTAGAGTTCAGTCCTGGTTTTGAATTCTGCTTGTTGTTTTCTGCAGCTGGTTTATCACTTTCTGACATCTTGAAAGAACCGAACAGTTATTTTCATCATCTATTAATCAGGCAGTCACCGTCTCAAATCACTGAGTAATTGTTTGAAAATAGTGTTGGAATGTTGGAAAATAGTGAAAAATGCCTGTCAGAATTTCACAAAGCACACAGTCTTCAGCAGTCTTGTGTAATCTGACCAACAGTAGAAAACCAAAATAAATATATAATTTACTATCATATAAAACAGAGAAAAGCAGCATATCCTCACATTTGTGAAGCTGGACCCAGGGGATGGTTTCCATTTCTGCTTGAAAAATGACTTAAACTATCAATTTATCATCAAAGTAATTGCAGGGTTGGAGGCGCTCTGCTTTGTCTGAATTAAAACGTGCATAAAGTTATTACGCTTTTATGAAAAATTCATTCTTCATGGAAAACAAGCAAAAGCACAAATCCACACAGTAACAGCCGCATAATGGGCCTCTCATTTTTAGCTCTGACCATTTCTTTTGCTGGGAAATTCATTTTCTCTCAGTAGATGAATTATCTAATCATTTCAGATCTACTTTCATCAACACTTTTGGCCACCAGCTTTCAACAGGACACATATACACATATTTGACTGTTAACCTCATATCATGCTCACACAGCGTTTCTGACAGTTGAAAAAAGCTCAGACCACAACTGGAAGTCGCCTGATGTTACATAGCCACAGTTTAAAAGCTCAAATCCAACTTGTCACGCTCTGCTCTCAGATTTTACATGTGAGGGATAAAAACCTACAGAATATAGCTTTTAAGGAAACCATACTGTTTGAAATCCATAATTCCTATTTTTTGTTTCAAACACATTTATTACACTTGCTATGAGGACTTTTCATCACTTGTCCAAGAGGCTTTCTCAACTCTACCACCTGCTGGGGAGTTCCAGGCATTTTCACCTCCATTGGTTTCACCTTTTATATCCCAGGAGAGTTGTTGAGCTCACATGTGAATCATTCAAGAGGTTACTTGAGCTGCCATCACCAGCAGACCAAACACTGAGGGGAGTTGACCTGCTCCTTTGACTCGACTTTAATCCTCCTCTGTGTCTAACCTGTGCTGCTCCACAGGGTTCTCTTTCAGCTTGTCATCTCTCACCAAACACGACGGCTTCTACAACCTGACCAGTGGAAACTACGACTACTTCATCAATGTTTGTGGCCCCGTCAAAGCTGCCGACTGTCCTGAGAAGTCCGGAGCGTGCCAGGTCGAAAAGAGGTAAAAAGGAGCCGTGGGCATAAAAGAGGACACACAAATGCACAGATTACTACAACTAAGCATAACCATATACTATGTGTGTGTGTGCATAGTTTTTATTTGATAATTAACAAAGTGCTGTAAACAGAAAAAAAACCTAAATCAAAGGAATATTTGGTGCGACCAACCTTTGTCTTTAAAACAGCAGCAGTTCTTCTCAGTACATTTGCTCACAGTTTTTCAAGGGACTTGGCAATTTGTTCAAAGCATCTCTGAAGATACAACCCAAATCTAATGTACACTTTAGAAAAGAAACAAAGGGAAATGTGATGTAAAATACATTTAAATTAGCTGTTAACTCACAGATAGTTCATTTAATTGTATTCCTCTCATGGATGTTATTGTGACTTGAGCCGTATTATATTTTTTCCGTCTGCGCTTCCTCTTCAGTTCCTGGAGTCTCGGGGAAGCAAACTCTCGCCTGTCTTACTACGACGGCCTGATCCAGCTCACCTACAGTAATGGCTCCCAGTACAACAACAAAGAACACACGCTCAGATCCACTCACATCTCCTTCCTCTGTGACCCAGAAGCTGGAGTTGGAAACCCAGAATTCCAGGTAAACTCCTCCCTTTCCTTTCCTCTTTCCTTTTATTGTTTCAACTGTGTCTCTGCATGTTCTGGATACTTTATGGTGTATTTGTTCCCATTTTTGACAGTGCATATCTGCACTTTTTAACAGTTTTTACATTGTCTTTGTAATCCTGTTTTTATGAGCTATAAATGAACACGTTTAAATATTGTCTTTATGAATCCAGGTTGAAGACAATTATACATATAACTTCCGCTGGTATACATCCTACGCATGTCCTGAAAGGCCTCATGAGTGTTTGGTGACAGATCCCAAAAGTCTTGAGCAATACGACTTATCCAGGTAAAGCATGTCTGCATGTGCCACAGTATGTTAAGAGGCATTTTAGATGTTCCAACCTGCTCTTCATCGTTTTGTCTCCAGCCTGTCTCGCTCCAGTAGCAACTGGCAGGCCATGGATTTGTCTGACACCAAGAACCTGAAGAAGTACTACATCAACATATGCCGTCCCATCAAAGCTGTGCCAGGCTGTGCCCGTGATGCGTCCGTCTGCCAGATGAAGTACATATCCCAGCAGGTCAGTAACAGCTAAGGAACTGAGAGGTAGCTAATTCAACGTTTTGACTGACAAAATGAGATTTGACAAATCTCAAAAAAAAAAAAAAACATAACATGAAAAACTGGAATTTATGTCATGAGGTCCATTTTTGCATAAAGGTCTTGCCTAGTGCATCTTTAAAAGGTCCCATATTTTATACTACTTGTGTCTCTCTCAAATTGAATCGAAGGCAACTGGACTAGTCCGCACTAGTCAGACTAGTGCGGACTAGTCCAGTTGCCTTCGATTCAATTTGAGAGAGAGATAACTATGACCTGGTCGAATGAGAACATTCACAGACAGATATACTACTTGTGTTTTATTTGAAGCAGTTGTGCATTTCTCTGCGGACTGAGGCTTTGATACTTTCACAATATTAATATAGAACTTAGACCTGCTTTATAATCAAACAGNAGCCGCTTGGATAAGAGGCGAAACGTCTTCCACAGACAAATGCAAGTCCAGTTGCCTTCGATTCAATTTGAGAGAGAGATAACTATGACCTGGTCGAATGAGAACATTCACAGACAGATATACTACTTGTGTTTTATTTGAAGCAGTTGTGCATTTCTCTGTGGACTGAGGCTTTGATACTTGAAGTTAAACTGAGAGCAGAAACCCAAATCTAATGTACACCTTAGAAAAGCATTAGTGCATTTCTCTGTGGACTGAGGCTTTGATACTTTCACAGTATTAATATAGAACTTAGACCTGCTTTATAATCAAACAACACATGGACAGAGACCTTCATACACTATTGGACCTTTAAGATGGCAAAGCCTGCAGAATTGCATCTGCTTGTCAGACATATCAGACAAGGAGTCAGCAGGATAGCCGGCCAACAACACAAATATTTTCGTTGTTTAAATTCCTCAGAAATAACCACAAAGTGTTATAATTAAATTGTTTGCTCAAACGTTTAATATTGAATTTCTCAAAGCTGTTATGTATGGCAGTCTGCCATTTAGGAACTGCTTCAATTAAAGCCCAATACACAAAGATATGATATGTACAAAAAAAAAATCTCTGTACAAACCTTGGACCTACTATTTGCTACTTTGCCTACTTGTTTTTATAATTACGTGATCACTGTATCCATCTAAATGACAACCGTCTGCCAGTGGATGCAGAAGTATTCTGTGATATGAAATTTAGTATCAGTTTCCCTTGTTTCATCTTGTGTCCTCAGGACTCTCTGAAGGAAGTCGTATCAGTCAGTAACATGGGTATTTCCAAGCGAGGGCCGATCATTGAGAGCCGGGACCAGCTGCTGCTGGAGTTCACAGACGGCTCTGTCTGCATTTCCGAAGGCCAGAAGCTCACGTACACAACGCGCATCCACCTGGTCTGCTCCAGAGGAACTCTGGTAAGTGAACAGAGTTCAGGCATTAAAGTGGAATTCAGCTTGTTTACACTGAACGTTTCACACGTGTAAATCTGTGTTTGTGTCCCCTATCATGTGCAGGCCATGGGCCCGCGGTTCCTCATGTTCCAGAACTGCACTGCCAACTTCATGTGGGAGACCAGGGCGGCCTGCGCCATCAGCACCACCAAGAACGATGTGTGTTCACCTATATGACAACATATTCTTATCTCTGACATTTAATGTTATATATTAACAAATGGTTGGAATAATAAACAACTCTGTATTTTTCTGTGTTGACATCCTCAGAGCTGTGCTGTTGTGGATCCCAACACTGGCTTTGAGTTCAACCTTCAGCCTTTGGCTTCAAACACTGGATACAAGACTCAAGGAAATGGGAAGGACTTCCTGGTAATGCAGACATGTTGATAGTGAATAATATCCTCAAAATGCAGCTCTCGTGTTGTTTGAATGTGTGTGTGCTCTGATGTTGACTGTCTGTGTGAACTGCTCACATCCTTTAACCCAGCTCTGATCATCTGTGTTGTTGCTCACACCAGTGAAGTGTGGGATTTTAATGTTTAATAAACAAAAACTGTGTTGTTGATACACACTACTTGACATAAAAAATATAACTTCATCATTATACATTAATCTGTTCATTATTTTCTTAATTAATTAATTGTTTAGTCTGTAAAACTTCAGAGAACAGTGAAAACTGAGTATTACAGTTTGCGTGGAGCCCAGGTCAGAAGAGAAGGATAAGCAGCAAATATTTACATTTGAGAAACTGGAAACATCAGTTTTCCTTGAAAGATGACTTGAAGCATTAATTGATTATCCAAATATTGCCCCATAAACTTTATTTTTCAATCAACAAATTGATGAGTTCAGAAATTGTTTTAGCTCTGAAATAGCTTGAGCTAAACTCAAGAAAAACACTAAACACCACAGTGTATCAGAAAAGCCCTGCAGGTAATTAGCTTGTATTGTTTGCTTTTTGCTGAGTCCGTCAAAAGGTTTTGAATTTCCTTTGTAGTTTGAAGTTAATCTGCTGTTGTGTTTTTGTATTTGTCCTAACTGTTCCTCTTCTCTTATGTAGTTTTTTTTAAATCATATTTTTTGAGACTTTTGAGACAACAACAAAAGTAAAATCTCTGTTATGTACCGCCCTGCAGTTGAACATCTGCTCAGATGCGGCCGCGTGTGGACAGGGCATGGCTGGCTGTGAGCTGGAAGATGGGCATCCCTCCAGCCCGGTGGGGGTGGAGAAGACCCTGCAGTACTCCACCGATGGCCTGCTCAAACTAACGTACAAAGGACCCCTGGACGATCCCACAGGTAACGAGGATGTAAAAATCACAGGAACGTAGAGTGTTCAGTGGTTCTCTTTGTGCAGCTGGTTTTTAACAGCAAATCATGAACTGAGGTACAGGCTGCTTCACCGTTACAGCTGCATCATAGAGATAGCTGGTGTTAGTTGTCTCTCTTTTCATTCTTCCAATTGTGTTGATGGTAAATAACCAGAGAGTTAAAACTTGCAGCAACAGGAAGTCCTCTAACCTCAGAACAGCTGGTTAACTCATTGTGTGATGGTTTGAATTAAAATGAAACTATGAGCCATTGTTATTCTCCGACTCCATAAATATTGAACCAATCAAATTACAGTTGCAACAGTCTGAATCAAAACTCCTGGTAAACATAAATGAAGGTGCACTATCTCTGCACAAAAATAAATAAAAGCATAAATTCTTGTTCAATTGCTTCTTCTACTTTTTAAGATCTAAACATTTTCTTGACTGTGCACATTATTCCATCTTTTCCTCAGCCACTCGCGACACCTTCACCATTAACTTTGTATGTGATCCAAACTCTCACCCTGGATCATTGAAACTACTGCGAGAGGACATGAGCTCTCTGCCGAACCGTGTGGTCCACGACGTCCTCTTTGAGTTCTCCACCGCTCTGGCCTGCATCCCCGCTCCAGTGGACTGCGAGTTTAGTGGTATGGACGCACACACACACGCACACAAAGCTTCGTGTACATGTATGTGAAAGTTTGAGCAGTGAACTGTGAGCTACTGTATATAGTGTCTGCAGATTTGTGTTCGTTTTCTCTGATTGTTGATTTTGCTTCTGATTGAATTGACTATAAACAAGGTGTGGTTAAGAATTAGAAAGCTTTTTGTTTATTGAATGAAACCATTTGTAAATATACAACCACCAAACTAACACTAGACCCCCTTATACACCCACCCTGTTTTCTCTTGTGTGTAAATACCCCTCTCTATTACCTCCAGACACCCATGGTAACAAGTACGACCTGAGTCACCTCATCCGGAATGGAGAGGACAGCCCCTGGATCGCCATAGATACAGATACGGTTAAATCACGTCGCTTTTACATCAATGTCTGCAAACCTCTCCCCCCCGTGGACGGCTGCCCAGGTCAGTACAGTCAGTGTACCCAGGTATACCGTGCACACAGTAAATAAGACGTTTCAACTCACATGGGGTTGTGATGATATTAAATAAAATGAATAAATAGATAAATAAAATCTAATGAAAATATGGGGCATTAAACACAGAGGAAGTGAGAGTTTGGGCTTTTCTTTCTTGCAGTTATGAATGACTAACAAAATTGTTTACATTATTATTTTACACATGAGGAGCTGCAATGATAAGTTGATTATTCGATCTAGAGGAAAGGAATCATGAACTGTTTTAACAATCCATGAAACATTTCAGTCATTTTTAAGCATAAACACCAAATACTTGCTTCTCAGATCTGAAGATTTGCTTCTTGGTTTTATCATATATGATTGTAAATGAAATATTTTTTGGTTTTTGAGAGCGGCTCAGATAAATCAAGACACTTAAGGACGTCCCTTTGGGCCCTCAGAAATTATTATGCGCATTTTTTGCTTTGTTCTAGACTGAACAACTGATCGATTAATTGAGAAAATAATAAGCAGATTAATCAGTAATGAAAATAACTGGCTCATCAGTTGGATTACATTATGTGTGATTTTTCATATGTATCAGAAACTATTATAAAGCCCAGATTTTTTAGTTCAAATTTATATCACCAGGTTCTTGAGATTAGGAATCACAGTAGGAGAGTCCAGACACGTTGCAGAATGAGGTCAAGATTTCAGTTACGATCAAAGGGAAATTGTTATAATATTTTTCCAGTCACTGTAGTTATTTGTTATTTTCTTCTCTGCAGTGGGTCCTTTGGGTGCTTGTGGTCTGATTGATGGGAAAAATTACAACCTGGGATACGTGCAGTCCACGCCGCAGGTAGCCGAGAGCGGCTCCATCAGCATCACGTACCAGAACGGGGATCTGTGTGGACCCATATCCCGCTACTCAACACGCATCATCTTAGAGTGTGATGACAATCCGGTGAGTATCAGAACTCCCACTGTGACCCTCCCCACCCCGAGCCACTGTCCAGTGTTATCAGAGATGATTGTGTTTCCACAGGAATGTTGCTGTATACAGGTAGATAAACTAATCAGATCAGATCATCACGATATGACTGTCAGTGCTCTTAGAGATGGTTTGCTCCTAACACACACAGGCTGTGTAGTGAAAGCAGCAACATCGGCTTCAGTCCTTCATCAGTGTTTACACAGGAGGTATTCAGGTGCAATAAGGGGTGTAGGTATCCTGCCTTTTGGCAGTGCTCAGAGCCCAGTATACAATAACTTTCTATCTCTCTATCTTACTATCTGCAAAAAACAGCAGATCATACACATATATGTAAGAATTAAACACAAATGATCTGAGATGCTGAACTTAAACTTCCAAGTTTCCCTCAAGCCACAATTTTAACTTTCTAAAACTGTGGTGGTTACTTATGTTTTTTAAGTCTCTTACATCAAATAATTTTAAAGGAGAAACTTCACATGTTGGTGTTGGTTAGTTATGTGTGTAAAACAGAAGAAAATAGACCAACAGGTATATAAAGGTTAGAATCTCATTTTTTGTCATCTGGTTTAATTTGTATACCAGCCTGAAACAGTTCTACATCAAAGTCTGTCCTTATCCCAGCACATGGAAGCGTTTTAACCACAAAGCTGAGCTTAGTTTGCAGTTATTCTCAGTTCCATTTTCACTTAACCTTCCTATTTGAATATACTGCTACTTGAGAGGGCAAGTTAGTATCTACCCGCCCATATTTATATATACCTGAACAGCTTGTACCAGATTCCAACTAACCAGAGGAATCACTGGTGATGTGGCACTTTAATGTCTTTTCATCTCTTGTGTGTCTGTATTTGTAGGGCTCCCCGATGTTTGACCGTAAAGATGCCTGTGAATATGTGTTCATCTGGAGGACATCTGAGGCCTGCCCTATCAGGAAGTCTCAAGGTAAAAACAGTGACAATGTGATAAGAAATGTGGACACCAGTATTTTAAGGAGAAAACTGCAGCTATTTGTGCGATTATTTAATACTGATATTTGAAAATGTGACGTGACACGTGTGCATGTTTGGTGTGCATGTTTGGCCATTGTCCCAACTTCTCCTCCCAGGTGACGAATGCCGGGTTCGTGACCCACAGAGTGGCTACGAGTTCAACCTGAGCTCTCTGAAGGGAAGAGATTACCCCGTCCCGAGTGGTAAATACACCTACCACCTGTCGATCTGCGAGGGGCTCAAGAGAGGCGTCTGCACCCACAAAGACACGGGCAGCGACTTGGTCTCCTCCTGCCAGGCTGATGGAGACAACCACAAGATTGCAGGTATGGAATTTGCTGGATGTCCTGATCTTTTATTCACTATTTGTGTCATTGTTCTTGTATTTATCTCTTTTGTGTCTGTGTGTGTTTTCTCATGTGTGTATGTATGCAGGAATGGCCAACCAGGTCCTGAGCTACGTGGGAGACCAGCTCATCCTGAACTACACCAACGGAGAGACCTGTCACAAGATATACCAAAGATCAACAGAGATTTACTTCTCCTGCCACCCAGACAAGCATCCTGTGAGTTTACACATAAACACACAGACAGAAAATCAGCTGATCCCACAGCTGCTGATATAAATGACTGTTAGAAATTTCTAGGCAGACCTCATAAGAAATTTGTACATGGGGTAATGTGATGGAAAAGTAACATTTTGTTGTTTGTTTACACTAAAAATGAATGTGACCCAATCAGCTCTCTGTGCATATATTGTAAAAAAACGAAACAATACACATTCTCGTAGATCCAGATCTTTGTATTTGTGTAGTTTTAGCAGTGTTGCTGCACTGGAGCAGTTGGGGATGATTATTGGTGACTAGCTTGATAGCTAACTAGATAAAGGGGAAGTTGGAAGTCATTTTTGAACTTTTGACCAACCTAGGCTGGCAGTGTTAAGTCAAATCAGTTTTATTTATATATAACAATAATATTTTTTTAAACAATCTGTGCATGATATGACACCCTCTATCATTAGATCCACAGTTCACAAAAAATCTCCCAAAAAAAATGGAAGAAATCTTAGGATGAGCAACAGGAGAGGCACAGACAGAGAGAGATGTCAAGACATGTCCTGTGTATGGAATAAATCAACATAGTAAAATTACAGAATAGCTAGATTGTAAACATGTACAAAGAATATGATCCAAACCAAACCAAGCACCATAAACACAGAAAGGAAACACACAGAGAGGGGGAGAGAGAGAGAGAGAGAGAGAGAGAGCAACACAGGCAACATGCACAAAACGGATGTCAGCATCAGTATCTCATCTGACGGGAAATGTGGATCTTTCTTTCCCTCCAAAAGTCTCATTCTGTTAATTCAGTGTTTCCTTATATAAGGCGCAGAAGTGCATCCCAGCCCTTTAGTGGTGCTGACTTATTGTTTGTGTGTTTTGCTGCTTCACTTGTTAAGGGAGAACCAGCGTTCATCAAGGAGACTTCAGACTGCACCTACCTGTTCAACTGGCCCACCGCTCTGGCCTGCGTCCCAGTCAAAACCACCAGCTGCTCCTACAAGTAACAACCCTCCTCCATCCTCCTCTTGCGCCTTCCTTCTTTTTTTTCCCTTCCTCTCCCTCCTTTTTTTATGCTCACTTCTCATCCAGGTGTTTCTCATTTTACTTAAACTCTATGTGTACTTGTCCACTTCAGCATTGTACATTATGCAGAGTAACATTTATTACCTAGATTAATCAAAATACTATGAGCAACAGTTTATATAAACAAAGACAGTACAAGCAATAGGACACAGACATACAGCAGTTTATTAGCAGCAGCTATTCATTTATGATTAATGCTTGAATAAAAATATATTTGACCTTATTATCTGTGAACAATTTCTTAAAACAATTGTAACTTGAAGCCACAGATTTCCCCATTCATATGTTTCTGTGTGTTTTTGGATTTGTCAACATCTTACAAGGAAGTTTTCAAGGATCCATCTACTAACCCTAATCCTAACCTTAGAATTGATTTGAAGTTATTGCTGCTCATCTCCTCCAGTGACACTTGGATTGTTTTTTAATTGTGAGGTAATGAATCAGGGCAGGTACTTATACATAAGTATTTGTTTTTAGTCTTCATCTGCACCAAGCATCACAGTTACACTATGATCCACAGCTGGAAGATTAGCATATGGTTGCACTAAAATTCAACAAAAAATGTCTCTATTTGACCAGACAGCAATGACAATGTAATGATCAGCATTAAAACATGAACAGAAAAGTGGCTGTTTAGGAATCTGTTTAAACCTTGAACATGTGTGATATTGACCCTCCACCCTCTGTTTGTCTGGATGTTTCCTCAGTGATGGTCAGGGCCACTCGTACGACCTCTCCTCTCTGGCTATGGACTCTCAGAACTGGGAGGTGGAGACCTCCGCTGTGGACACGAAGAAACGATTCTACATCAATGTCTGCAGGTCGCTGGTGCAGCAGGGAGGTCAGTGTGTTCTTTACTTAAGCATAAACTTATACTTTATCTTGTAATAGGATTTTGATAGCTGTATCTGCTTTGTGCCAAGCCATAGTGACGTGTTTCTACTGTCACTGTCTGTACTTTGAGAGGTTCAGCCTTATTTTACTCTTTACTGATTGCTTGCAGCTGTATTGAAGTTGTGTTAAGCTACTTCTGATGCAAACTAAAGCTTTCCACATCAAAAGCTTTCCACTGGTGAACCGGCGGAATGCTTTTATTGTGAAGAAGTTATTGAAAAAGCAGTGTTTTCTCACCAAGTTAACATAAGCTTTGCTGGTGTTCAATAATAACAAGTCTAATCAATCATATTCTGTGCTGTTTGATCGGCAGATTAGTTTAAACATTGCGGTGTGGAAAAGTACAAACAGAAACAGCCACAATGAGCTGGATTGTTTATTTACTTATTTATAATTCGAGTTGCAATAGTTCATTTTGAAACTGAATTTTCTTTGCTCATCCTTATGATTTAATCATTTCACTGCCTTTCAGTTCTTTTAATGTTATAATAAAAGTTACATTCTTAAAAATAAATGCAGTAAAAATCCGACCCTCTGCTCCTCTTGTAACAGGTTCATGGAAGTGTCCCTCCAGTGCAGCGTCCTGTGTCAAGGTCGGAGATGAATATGTGAGTCTGGGGCAGGTGGACTCTGGCCCCACGTGGGATGGAAATATCCTGGTGCTGCAGTACACCAGTGGCGAGGCCTGCCCCGACGGACGCCGCACCAGGAGCAGCATCATCCGCTTCAAGTGTGACAAAGACAGAGTGGTGAGGGATACACTCTGCAAGTAACAGACATGATACGTTAGGGTTGGACAGAAACATAAAACTCCTGTAGTAAGAATTTGAGACTGTAGAACAATGCAGCTCACCTGCCTCACCCAGTAACATGATCAAATTAGTTTGGGTATTAAGGCTTTTATCGTGTTTGTCTAAATGCTGCAAGTCTGTATCTATATTTGAATATGATTTATTTGATATGAGCTTTTAGTCAAGATTAGATAATATTAGATAATATCAAAATATATTAGTATTAGGTTACACTGAAAAATGCAGTGAACTGCCAGGTCTGCTCTGGGCTCAGCTAAATGAGTTGGACATGGTTGAAGGGAAGCTAAAATTCCAGGGTGGTGCAGGACTTTATTAGGAATTAACTTAATGCTTCTACATTGTTCTTAATGTTTTGCTTAGCTCAGAATGTTACTACACCATTCTCGTAGAGACAGGTGTAAACACTTGGAATAAATACTGTGTGTTTATGTGAATAAAAACATAAATAGCAAAACTGTGTTCCTGTCCCCCATCCAGGACTCCCGGCCCACTCTGATCTCTGCCCTCGAGGAGTGTGTCTACACCTTCCTGTGGTTGACAGCTGCTGCCTGCCCTCTAAACAGCACTCAGCATGACAACTGCAGGGTCACCAACCCAGCTACAGGTCAGACACTCTGCTCTGTACACACCGTATATACACATACCTGTTACCTGTATGTTATATCATTTTACTGTCTGGGGACAATAGAAACTGGAAAACTGTGGAGTGAAAGAGCTCAGTAGTTGTTAGTGGAGTGTATGGGGATGTAGAGGAATAGAGGAGTATTAGTATTTGTATAAAATGGGACCTTTAAAAGTGTCTCATGTTGAACTTTTGTCCCCCAGGTCATTTGTTTGACCTGAACGCCCTGACGAAGGAAGGTGGTTACACCGTCGCCGATCATCAGGACCAGAGGAAGACGTTCCACATGAACATCTGCGGAAACGTGGCCAACACCGGATGCGGCCCTGATACCGGTACGTGCGCCCACCCAAGTGACCCTGCATCTTTTAGGTGTTTATTATTTAGACTGACATAGAAAACAAACACCACGTTATCACCTACATCATGTGCTCAAATAGAACAGTAGGCTAAATTATACACATTGCATTAGTGTAATGGAATAAAGTTTTTATCACGTTTCAATGAACAGAAACTGCAAAGGACATCATGTTAACATTTCAACTCTACCCTGTGGTTCTGACTGGTGCAGCGAAGCTCCATTGATTTTCAGTGGGAGTTTTATAGACTAAAGCTGCATAGTGAAAACTACTCTATGTGTGCAGGGAAACCCACAATCATTCATTCCTGTGGGAGTTTTGATGAGGATATTTGCACTATGAGAAGCTGTTTAATCCTTATTTTAACATTATAAAACTGAGAAAAAGCAGAGTAGAGAAAAAAATGTTTTTGTGGAGGTAACAACATCAAGCCAAACTGAAAAAAAAAACTATCACAAATCACATTCTTTAACATGGGGGATGGATTAATGTTTTGTGTTGCTCACGCATGTGGATGGATTATGTAACACTGACATGCGTCACGGCTGTTTGTCAACTGCATCACACAGCACCTGAGGGAACATAATGAGAGACCTGAAAGCCCAAATGATTGACTGCTGGTTTACCAGGGTGTAGTAGATGATGCACAGTAAACTGACAAATTCACTGACAGAGCACAACCCTGGGCCAAGGCTGCTCATTAAGTCTGAATATGTAAATTCCAACTATGGGAATATTTAGAAATGTTTAATCCACATCTGGAATGGCATCAAAATGTCTAGTAGTAGACAATTATAAGATGCTTATAGGATACAAGTGCCAGATATTTTTAAAATTAAAATAGTTGATGAGAAAATGGCAAACATTTTCATCATTTGCATATTTTGCAATGTTGAAAAATCACTTATCATTAGAAAATAAATCCTGGATTCTCAACTGGATCTTGATCACTTACTCATTGTTTCATAACCGAACCATCTGCCGAATGTCACTGAAATCTGTGAGATATGTCATACAGACAAACGAACAGGTCCAGGGAGGTGAATATAATCACTTGTATGTGTTTGTTTTTTATTTAATTCGAGCGAGCAGTAAGTGGACGTACAGCTGTTGACCATGAATGTAGATCATAAATGTGCTGTAAACCTTTTGCATTCTCCAACATCCATATGCATATTGTGTTATAGCTGTGTGCATTGAGGATGCCACCACAGCGGTGAGCGGTGGTCAGGTGAGCAGGAAACTCTCATACAAGGATCATGTTGTGGAGCTGATGTATGAAGGAGGAAATCCCTGCCCGGCGAACCCCAGCCTCAAACACAGCACCATCATCCAGTTTATCTGCAGGTACCTCTCCTCCTCCTTATCTTAAAAGATGCAGATTACTTAATTCAAATCGATGTTTTGACAACAGTGAAAATCCTCATTAGGTTTTTCAGATTTATGAGTTTCTTGTGTGAAGGCAACAAAATCTTGACGTTAGCTCTGTGTGCTTAGCTTTGGATATATGCATCCTGCAAATTTCATATACTATACACTCAGTTGGCAGTTTATTAGGTACACCCAGCTAAAACTAATGGAGTTTTGATGTATTGATGCACACTGAAGGACTTGGCACCATTTGGGAGAAATCAGCCAAATACTTTTCTTTGAACTTTTTTCCAGTAATCTTTTGACATTTGTTTCATCTTTCAGCTATTTGAAACGTACAGTATGCTGATATTTTGCAGAAACACCAGTAATATAATTGTCTTGTTAACACTGCACTGTCAATAACTAATAGTTACAATATGTTCCTGTAGGCCATCTAACATGGGCTCAGCCCCCGCAGAGCCAGTCCTCATCGACTCCGAAACTGAAACCTGCACACACTTCTTCTCCTTCCACACACACCTGGTCTGTGAACAGCCTGTAAGTATCTTTGTGTATTTGTCAGTGCATTACGTCAGATTACACTCACTCTAAAAAGTAAATTTTTTTTATCAAGGCTTACCCATCCAACACAGTTCAGAAATAACTGAAAAGGAATATGTTGTCATCAGTGAATTAATGTGCAGAATGACACTAAACCTGATTTCAGCCTGTGTTTGCATGTGTGTGCAGGGATAGGTTCTGTAACCATCAGCTGAACACATACAAATGTTTTAGTCACTCACAGTCATACAGATGTTACTATCACTCAGTCATACAGATGTTACTATCACTCAGTCATACAGATATTACTATCACTCAGTCGGACAGATGTTACTATCACTCAGTCATACAGATATTACTATCACTCAGTCGGACAGATGTTATAATCACTCACAGGCATACAGATGTTCTTGTTAACACACACAGGATGCTGTGACTTGGTGCAGCTTTTATCTTAAGAAGTTATTTCCACATCTTCAAGTGTAGAATAGATGGACAGAGGCTTTATTGATCTTAAAGGAATTTAAAGGTGCATTCTTTTTCAAATTAGCACTGAATTGACCATTTCACAGAGCAAATTGAATTTCAGCTGCGTCTAGCCTGCAGGTCGACTATAATCAGCTTCTATAGACTTGTCAAGGATAATCAGAGGAGGCAGGAATGCAGAATTACATTTCTTTGGTGCAGTAGAAGCGTGGGTTTGTCTCTGACTCACTTGTTCCAAAATACTTCTTAAAAGTCAGGAGCATTTAGAAGAGCAAATATTAGGAGAAAACGATGCACAGTCATTGTGTAGTCGATAAAAGAGTAATAACATTACAGTAGAAAATGTCTGAATTCCTTTACTTTGGGTTTGGCTTTCTGAAGCCTGAAAACTCTTATTGTTCAGGGTTCAGTTCCTTTTTCCTTTTTCCCTCAGGTAAAATGCTCAGTGGAAAACGGCTCCTCTCTTATAGACCTGACTCCTCTGATTCATGTCAATGGGTACTACACAGCAACAGGTCAGTGAGCCAAGGTCTCACATCTAACCACTTAAATACAGATATCACATGCCTTTCATGCAGTAATGGAGCTCTAAATGTGAAACAATATGCATCATGTCAGTGTGCTTCCCTTTCTCTCCTCCACTGTTGTCCCTTCAGACGAAGCAGTAGACCAAAGTGATGGATCTTCAGACTTCTACATCAACATCTGTCTGCCCCTGAACCCCATCCCTGGGGTCAACTGCCCCCCTGGAGCTGCTGTCTGTATGGATCCTGATAGTGGACCACCAGTGGTGAGACACACTGACTAATGTTGTCCTTTATACTGTTTTCAGACCAGGTAGATGTGGTTTGATGTCAAAGTTGTAAGTTCAGACATCTCTAGATTTTGTGAGTGACTGTTTGTTATCCAGTCAGCAACACGTGACCCATTCAGAGAAAATTGGAGGCAAATCATGGTGAAAGAAGACGTGGGAAAATGTGTTTCTGTTTCCTTTTTTTTTTTGATGATGATCCTTCTTTCCCTTTTGTCTGAAAATCTTTTTTCCTCTAATCTCTTTCTCCTTCTCTCTCCTTCTGTCTCTTCAAGGATATTGGACGGACGACCAGCGGCCCTGAGATCGACAGCGCAACAGGAGAGGTGTCCATCACTTATTACAGCTCCACCAAGTGTGCAGAGGACCCTGCACAGAACTACTCCTCCACCATTATCTTCACCTGCCAGAGAGGCCTGGAGCTGGTCAGTCAGCACTTTCTATGTCCCTCACATGCACCGGCACTGTTGTTTTTATTTGTGAACAAATTAGTGACTAATTACATGTCTGTATCCAGGGCTCTCCACGAATGGTGAGGCTGGAATGTATCTATTTGTTTGAGTGGGCGACTCCTGTAGTCTGTTCAGATGACACCCACATCAGCGGCTGCCAGCTCACTGACACCCAGCTCCAGTTCACCTTTGACCTTTCACCACTTAAAAGTGAAGTCCAGGTGAGATTACGTCCCAGTAACTCGTGACTCTAGGTGAACCTGGATATTCCCTTCATCTTGTTAAATACATTCTGTCAAGGTGTAGGTTAGAAAATATGGTGAATCCAGTTATTTGGGTATTTTTCGTCTGGTGGTCTAGACTGTGTGTGTTTCTATGTTATCAGGTACCAGGACCGTCCAGCATGTACCACATCAGCGTGTGCGGCTCAGTGTCGGAGCCGGCCTGTAAGAAGAGTGCAGTTTGCCGGGTGTCTGGTTCCGGTGCAGACAAGTCGGCTTCGTCATTTGGCATCTCCAAGTTCATGACTATGAACTACAGACATGAAGAGCAGGCCGTACTGATGCAGTATGGTGAGGGAGATCCCTGCCCACCAGGTGAGTCTGCTGCGCTCGCCTCGTTTACAAAAAGGCTCACGATGAAACGCTCATTTCCAACGTGGTCACAGGATGTTATAAGTCAAAACACAAGACATGCTATGTAAAACTACCTAATGATATCCTGAAATCCAACATTACATTGCCACAATTTAAATAAGAAATGCCCACTTCAGAACACCTTAGTACAACAAGGACTATTTAATAGTCAAGAGTAAGAGGAAGAGTCAAAAGTAAAAATGAGGAGGAACAGGGCCGTGTCCTTGAATAACTGAAGTTAGCTTTGATTTATGATGAAATGACAAAAACATAGATTTTTAAGTTCTTTAAAGCTTAAAAATGATCTTGAGCTGTCGGAGCAAAACCTGCAGAAGCTAGTGCATTAACCAAGATTGTTTTGGGTGAACCCCTTTAAACTCCTTATTGAACCTCATTAAGTTTAGTTTTCATCGTCTGCAGGTTATTAAAGTTATTATTAACTGAACTCAAAGATTCAGTTTGGATCAATAACATTGATTAAACGAAAATAATGAATTTTCACAACCTGCTGCTCCAAAATGAAAATGAGCTGAGCAGCACAAGATCTGAAATGTTGATACAATGAAACATCTGATATTTCACAAACTACTTGATCCGAACAACGGAGGTATAAATGAGCTGCTAACGTTACCTGCCTATTTTTAACATTGGGTCTTTCCTAATAAACAAAAACATGTAGAGATAAAAGGTTTGGTAAGAGAGTCATGTATGATCACCAGTTCCTTTTCTCTCTACTGAAAACCCCCCCTGCCTTTGCTCTCTCTCCTCCAGCCTCTGGTAAACGTCAGTCCTCCATATTGTTCACCTGCGACCAGTCTGCGGGCAGCGGCTCTCCACAGCTGCTCTCAGAGACGGCAGGTTGTTCGGCCACTTTCCAGTGGAAGACCAGTGCCGTTTGCCCCCCAAGGAAGATGGAGTGTAAGCTGGTCAGCCAGCATCAGACTTTCGACCTTCGAGCGCTGTCCTCCCTCACCGAGCCATGGAAGTTTAGCCACAGCGGAGATTCGTAAGTTTAGCTAAGTTTCCATTGTAACTCTTTCTTTTAATCATAGGTTTAGTCTTAAATATATTAATGCATGCTCTTCTTTTATCTTCATTCCAGAAAGAATTGAGTTAGAAACGAAGTAAATGAAGCTGTTTATGCATCAAAATCTAAAATACAGTATAAAATGAAATAAATACAGAGGATATTTCAGCAATAATAACTTTCCCTGCTTCACAACAGAATAGATACCAGACAAAGAATAAAAGGTCATATTGGAGAAAACATTGTGAATTAGAAATATTCTGTACCTAAAGCTTGATCTTGATGCTTCATTTCTAGTCCTGAGTTTATTTCAATATGACACCCTGTCCTGTTTTTACATCCTCAGGTATTTCATCAACCTGTGTCAGGGTATCCACGGCGGACTGCCAGGTTGTCCAGAGGGAGCAACTGTGTGTCAACACTCAGCAGCAGGACAGACTCACACCCTGGGCCGAGTTTACACCCAGAAAATGAGCTTGACTGGTGGGTGATCAAGTCGAACACACCCCAGGAAGCTTAATGTTCAATAGGATTTTTAAAAGGGCCAATAATGATATAAATGTTTGGTGCTGAAATTCATATCAATTTTAACCTTTTTCTCAAAGGAATTTAACAAATGTTATTGATGAGGCATTTTTTCTCAATGGGATATTTCACAACTCAGACTTAAACTGACAGCAGTGCAGCCATTGAGGTAAACAGTCAAATATAAATCGATAATTAGATGAATATATTGAATGGTATTTTTTCCTTCTTTCTTCTTTCCCCTCTCTACAGATGGAAAGATCTCCGTCAGTTATTCAGCCGGAGATGACGTCTGCGGTAACGGAGTGAAGGCGAAGACTGTGATCCAGCTGAGCTGTGGCTCCACTGTTGGACACCCAGCGCTCATCAGGTAACACGCACACACAGTTTTGTATTTTCAGCCTGACTAGCCAGAGATCGAATTTGTTAGGATAAAAGCTTTGAGATATTATTTACAGCCAATTTGAATAATAAAGTAAATATCAAATAAGGACGCGAAAGAAATTGAATGAAGCACAACAGGATTTTTTTTTCTCTGGGTCAAAATCTGCATCATTACCTACAGATCTGGTATCTTGACAACTACATGTGATGCTCAGACAGACAGACAAAGCACATTCCACAGTAACATTCATTGACTCTGTGGTTCAGCTTCTCTAACTGCCAGTTAACAGCAGAACTGTTTCGTCTTTAAAAGTTAAACCTCTTCTGGTTAAAGTTTCATTTGAGCTGCTTTGCCAAACATTTGTTATTTCTCAGCAGACGTCATGTCGTTCACAGCCATGAGTCTGTTAGATTGAATACAAGTGATTCACACTGACAAAGTGTTAAAATTGTCGTTTTTCCAGCTCCGTTGTTTGTTAATGTTTTTCTTTGTATCTCCTCGTTTACATTGATCAAAAGTAGTTTCAATAAAAATTATACATTAAAAAGTTTATGTACTTTACTGCCACAATAAACTCCCTCATGTTTTATTTGTTTAGTTTTTTTTCATCCACTGCCACAGTTAGTCGTGCTCTTTGGTTATGGTTTTAAATTCACTCCAGCAGTTAGATTGGACCTAGAAATATCAAATCTAGAAATCTAGTTTTCTAAAGTGTGCAGTCTGCAGCGGCGCTAAGAGTATGTCATCTGTGTGTGTGCATGTGTCTGTGTGTCTGTGAACAGTGTTGATAAGGCATCGTGCGAGTTTGTGATTGGGTGGGAGACTCGGTCGGCGTGCGCGGTGAAGCAGCGTGAGGTGGAGATGGTGAATGGGACGATACAGGTTCCTGACACTGGGGCCAGACTCAGCCTGGGAGCGCTCTACTTCAGGTACCGTGAGCACACACTCCACCTGTCCAGCTCTGTCTCACTCTCCAGGTCAAATGAACATGTCATTTTTAGTTTAGTAAAGGGAAGGGGAAATACTTATCTGTGAACTCTTTTTTACCCTCCTTCTCCTCTCAGCCACCATCAGGCATCTGGAGACATCCGTCCCAACGGCGACCGCTATATCTACCACATCCAGTTGTCTGGCATCACCAACAACTCCTTGTCCAGCTGTATTGGTGCCAACATCTGCCAGGTGAAGCTCAACGGTCCGTACAGACGCAGGATCGGCTCCTCCAGCAAAGCCAAGTACTACATTAAAGGTCAGTTACTGCACAGTATAGCATCACGTTTCCCCAACTGGCCCCTGTCTCTCCATCTGTACTTATTAATGACGTGGTATTTCATCGACCCCTCTGCTTCTCCATCAGGAGGAAACCTGGATGTGATGGTGCCCTCTGAGTCTGAGTGTGGCCGGGAGAAAACCAAAATGGTGTCATCCACCATCATGTTCCACTGCAACCCCTTGGCAGGCGTCGGCATCCCTGAGTTCATGCTGGAGACGGATGAATGCCAGTATCTGTTTGTGTGGCACACGAACGCCGTGTGTGGTCTGACGTGAGTGAACACTCACCTGTACCGGACATAAAACATCTGGAATATAAATTTTACTCCATACAACACAATTTAAGATGGAAGAAATGGCAAATATATATGATATGTTTCTGTCCTGCAGAGCTGTTGATGCGCGGTCATACGACGACGACGGCAGCGACACTCCAGCTCTTTCCAGGCGGAGCCAGGCGATGGGGGTGGTGCTGAGCCTCCTGATGGTGGGTCTGTCTGTCTGTCTGCTGGGGCTTTTGCTCCACAAGAGAGAGAGAAGGTGAGGCCACAAGTCTCCATTGGCTGGATTGTGTTTATTTATTAATTTATTTTGATTGAAATTAGTAGAATTTAGAATTAGAATTTAGTTTTGCTGAATGTTTTTATACATTTCTTGTGTCTTTCCAGGGAGCTCGTGATCCAGAAGGTCGCTGGCTGCTGCAGGAGAGGAAACCAAGTCTCCTATAAATATGCCAAGGCAGGTTGATCAAATGAATGAATGAATGAATGAATGAATGAATCTGCCTCTGAGTCAGCCCTATATTTTGCTTCATGCACTAACTTGCCTTTAAATCTCAGGTCAACATGGATGACGAAGGGGGCGAGGAGGAGATGGAGTGGCTGATGGAAGAGCTCGAAGCCCCTCCCACGTCCTCCTCCTCATCGTCTCACCGGGGCAGGAGTAACCATGGCAACGGTCACATCAGGACCAAGCCGGTGAACACAGACGGTCTGCGCTCGTTCACGCTGGACGACCAGGACGACGACAGCGAGGATGAGGTGCTGAGCGTCCCGGGGGTGCAGGTGGTCAAGTCGTCCGGACTGTCGAGGCACTCCGTTGCTCATCGCAGCGCCTTCCTACAGGTGAGCGTCATCTCCGCATCAGTCCAGGTGTTACTGTGTCTCAGCTCGATGCTCAAAACCAGAGATGTCCTGTTCAAGTCCTTTAATGTCGTGCATCCAATCCGATACTTATATTTACCTAAATGTTGAATGAATATGTGTCATACCTGAGAACAACCAAGTTCACCCGTGGCTACTCACAGAATTAATGTTAATTACCAACAGCTTATGTGACCTTTTCCAGAGAATTGAGTTGTCTGAACAGCTGATAGCATTGGTCAGCGCAAGCTTAAAACAAGAAGCTGCTACTTGAATGTTTGTATATCAATCTTTGCTGATTAGAAAGCAAGAAAATGCATGTACTTGCATGGACACAAATGCAGAGTAGTGGTCTTTGAGGGGTCCAAAATTTCAACCCAATCTGAAATGGACCTGTAGAAAAAAAACCCAGACCCAACATGCACAAATTCATTTTCATAAAAGTGAGACCTGATCCGAGGTGGGCCTGAGAAAAGCCAGACCCAGTTCATTTGACCAATTGACAAGGAGCTGTGGTAGAAAAGAGCAGCAATATAATAATTCATCAGAACAAAGCTCCAGCGAGCTGTGAGGATCAAGGTTCTCGTTCAGGCCTCGAAACACACCTGAAACCACGTACCTTTTGGATCCACTCATGTACTGGACTTGTTGAGACACAGACCTGAGACCCTGCCCGAGCCGATCAGACTGAGTGCTATCTGGTTCCACTCATGAAGACCTCCACTGCAGAGCGCTGCTGTCTTGAACCAGCAGCAGAGATAATAAAGGATCAGATTCTGATCAGGTGTATTTTAGCTGATACTGATCTTTAGGATCAGCTCTACTGAAAACCTCACGGAAGTCTTTCTTTTCAGGAGGAGAGTGACGAGGACCTGGTCGGCCTCCTGGACGACTCGGACCGGAAGCGGAAGAGCAGCAAACCTCGCTCCTCAGCCTTTAACCTCGGTAACAACACGGCAGCCAACAGGAAACGGGACGAGGATGACAGTGACGAGGACCTCCTTAGGGTGTGATGTCACTTCCTCCCTCTCACTACCCACCTCCCATCCTATCTGAACTCTTTTTCTCTCAGTGAATGTCTCCATAATAGCAACAACAACAACAGTGAAATACCAACAACACAATGAAAGCAGAAACCTTTCCTCTTTTTTTGGGATTTTTTTTGTTTTTTTGTTTTGGGACTGCACCTTTACTCGGCCTACTCAGACTCTATCCAGTCCACTGTCTACAGACTGTCGATGTTAGCACATGGTGGTATCTTATTTATTGATAGCTGATTATTTAAAGTGTTCTTCAGGCCATTTTTTGACCTGCACCCTATTTTTCTCATATTTTCTTCTTTAATTCTGAACTGAAATAATTTGCTTCACTATAGCTACTTCAGTTACGCCACATTTATCTAATCAACATCCGACAGGCCAGTTGAGACTTTAGGAATGAACCCTGACGTATTGACTCTGCAACGAGACGTGTCAGTGAAAAAGATGTAAATGAAAATGATATCCATCTTTTCCTCTAGTGTTTGGAAATGAAGCTGTGCCATTGCTTTAGCACTTTATTGTAGCACTGATTAGCTGAAAATGACACGTTTCATTGCAGAAGGCGACAGCTACTTTTGGGGTCGTTCTTTTTATTATTATGTCCATCGGCCTGGACGTTAAAGGACAGTATTAGAAAACTGTGGTGAAGTGTACAGTTGAATAGTGGAACAATGAAGCAGGTTTTGGGAGAAAAACAATAGCTATCAAAGGAAGCTCTCAGCTCCCAGGACGTAGGCAGAGAAGGTGTCGGCTTGTGTTGTTTCTAAAGGGAATGAAGACACCCGTTTGTCTTTTCTTGCTGTTTACAGTTGCTATAATAGCAGATCTTTTCTCTTTCTTTCCCCTCGAAAAGAAAAGAAAGCACGATGCCTTCCTGATGATGAATTTACTTTGCATTTTCATCAATGAATCATGTCCGGCGACAGATTGATTTTTTTTTTTTGTCTTGTGTTGATCAGAGACATTGTACATAGATGATAATGTTCTATAATATGGATGTTTTTGTTTGTTTGTTTGTTGTCTTCACTGGTGAACTGCTCACACGTTTGTTTTCAAGATTATTTAAATGGTTGTCTGAGCTGATTATCTGTATGTCTCTGTGTTTTGTGTGGAAATAGAGATGGCCTTATGTGTGAATGGACGGTGGACGGAGGCGAAGAGTGAAGCTTGAGATGTTAGTTTAGGTTGTGTTGGTTTTGAAGCACCCCACCCCCCACCTCCTCCCTCCCGCTAAAGCCATATTTCCTCAGCCACCACTGGCACTAATGACTGGGAAGTTGGGAATTTTTTTCTCTGCTTGCACGCTCTTGTACATTACAGGCTGGTTTGTTTTGGTCTGTGACGGCGGATGTTGCTGTGTCAAAAGTGAGATTTTAACTCGGTAAAGCCAAGTTTTTGTAGTGCCGAAATCAGCCCCTTTTTAGCCAAATGCATGTGACGATAAGACAGAAGAAAGACATGAAGCATTGATATATGAAAAATGCAGGCGATTGACTTACATTTAACACATTTTCTGCTTAATAATCAAACTAGCGCTGCCACAAAGGATGTCAGGAACGATGGAAGACCCATGGCTCAGCTGTGTGGGTAGAGTTTGTGATTTTATTGCTTTCTAAAAATGGAATCAAACTGACTGCGGTGTTCTCACATCAGAGTGGTGAGGAAGCCTACACAGTATAAGCACACACAGTATTTGGGCGCCGTCTCACTTGGTGGGTGGTTTTCATTTATTCCCACCCCAAACGATTGTTTTAAAGGTCATTAAAAATTAGGTTACAGACAAACACAAACTCGACTTTTACCCCAGTGCAGCTTTTGTAGAAATGTTTAGAAGTGTAGCGGAGCAGCTTCAAAACGAATCAAACTCAAGCTCCTGTCATTTTGAGTCTGTGCTGTGCGCAGTGTTTGATCTCCTCTGGTGCGCATACCAGTGAAGAACATATTAAGAAATAGTGTTTTCCAAGGTTGTAACTAGCAACTATTTTCATTATTGATTAAACAGTTGATTATTTTTTCAATTAATAGACTATAAAATGTAGTAATAGCGAAAAACGCTCTGTTTACTCTGACGGTTTCAAATGTTTTTTTCCCCCAAGCATCAGTCCTATAAATGAAGAAAACAACCTTGGGAGAGCAGCCATTGATCCGTAGACACCAAAAGTAGGGCACTTACAACAGACTCTGTATGTTTATTATTACATGATGATTACATGAGGGTGAATTCGCTTCTCTCAGTATTCAGTCCACATAAACTAGAGTTAGTAACAGACGTGATGTCATTGCTAAAAATCTCTTAACCAATCAACAAGGAAAGTTCACCATTCAGGGTATTTCTAAAGCTTTTTACACAAATTTGCTAATCAAGTTTTTTGTAAGATGCCACTTGTCCAATACACAGACAAAATGACAAAAAAAAAAATCTAAAACTGGCATTTGCATTGGAAACATCAGTGTTTTATATGGAGGAGATGGGTTGTGCCATTAAAGTGAAATTAAACACCAACGAATACAAAACATCATCATTATTCTGGTCCCTCTGCTAAAGGTTTCAGTCACTGAGATCACAAACTAAACTGGATCTTTTTGACTCCACAAAGATCATGAAAAACTGAAGCTTTGTTTACATCTTGCTCTAAAATCTAACTTCTCATGTTATAAGTTAATGATTCGAGCTCTTCATAGAATAACCATGTCATTAAGCTGCTGATCTGAAATTATGACGTGCTTTACCCAAAGTAAAATCACCGATGGGTTTCCAAAGAAAGGTAAAATAACTGCAACGAAATGTCAACAATCCATAACTGAAATATGATTAAAAGTTCAAATTGAGCCTGCTGACGTGACGGACATTTTTGTTTTAAAATTTTAAACATTTTCATTTATTCAAGCATGTGGAGTTTCCGATAAAATAAAACCTCAGCAGTCTTTCTGAAATCACTTCACAATCTCGACCTGATCAGGAGGAGGTTTGAACTAGGATGAAAAGCGTCTACCTGTGTTTGACACTTTGTGACTCATCTCTCCTGAGGAGACGTCGTAGCACTCCTCATTACAGAGAAGCAGATGGTACCGTGAAGTCGTTTTTTTTTTCCATCGTTGCATAACGTCTGTTTTCTTCTGTATTTAGCACCAAAGTTTGTGTGGCTCATCTGCATGGTACTGTACTGAACCACCTCTTTCCCATGAAGATATGAATGGACATTCTTGTGCTTTTTTCTGTCATCACTCGAGCAGAGAACTGTTTTGGGTTAGGTGAAACTAATTCCATTTCTGAGAGCGAGGTTGAGAGCTACATTCTCAAGCCGACAAACAAGCTGCCAGAATACAGTGACTTGAAAAAAAAAAAAAAAAAAAAAGCACAAGAAATTTTCTGTGATGATTCGGTACTATGGGAGATCATTATGTTTTAGTTGGTGTAAGTTATGTTGTCTGATATGTTTTTCAGCTCTTTGCCTGTTTTCCTATTTAAAAAAACATTGATGTAAAAAATATTACATTATTTGAATAAATAAGAGATCCGCTGTTTATCACTGGTGTGGTTTCATTACATTCTGTCACTAATAAGAAAGAAAGGAAGCAAAGAAAATAGACATGTCCTGTTCCCAGATAGCAAAAGGAAACTTCTGGCCCAACATGTGTCTGCGTCCCGGCCCAAGTCTGGCCCATATACTTCCACATCTGGGCAGATCTCCAGCTGTTACCCTTCTGTATTGTCTGACAGCCAAAAGATTTTCTGTGTGTGTGCGCCAGAATTGGTCCAGATGTGGAAGTATCATCTGACAATCAGTCTGTGTATGGGCCAGATTCGGGCCGTGGAACCGGGAGTGAACTGGCCCAAGTATGGGCCGGATTTATTTTGCTACCTGGACTTGACTTATCTGGAATGGCTTCAGGTTTAACTTGGACTTGTCTCAGTGGATCTGAGATTTGACTTGGACCTGACTCAGAGGACTTAGATTTGTCTTGAATTACTTGTGACTTAACTTAAACGTATCCGGATGGACTTGACTTGCACTTGTCTCAAAGATCATTCTCAGCGCTTAAATCTGCTGCTTTTCTCGTTAGAAGCTGTCTCTGTGTCTGCAAAATGACAGGTTTCACTTTAAGTGTGATTTCTTCAGAGGACAATTAAGGATAAGTTTTCCTGTCTATTCTAGTGCCATCCATGAAGAATATGATGTATTTCATGCTTACATGTCCTAAAGTTATCAGTTACACCTGAGCATGCAGTTATGTTATGGTGAGTCTTAAAACATTGATTTGTCATGAAGGACTCGATACTTGACTTGGATTTGTCTCAAATAACGCAACATTTGATTTAGTCCAGTCTCAAGACACTTTAGATTTTACTCTAACTTGTCTTGAATAACTTGACACTTGACATGCACTTTCTTAAACGCTTTACACTCGACTTAAACTTACCGTGAAGCACTAGAGATGTGACTTGGACTTGTCTTGAATGACTTCACCTCAACGTTTCTCAAAGAAGTTGAGACTTGACTCGCACTTGTTTGGAATTACTTAAGACTTGACCTGGTCTTGTTGTGAAGATTAGACTCAACTTGTCTGTAATGCCTTGAAGCTTGACTTGGACTTGCCCCAAAGACATAAAGACAGCTCTGTCAGCTATTGCTGAATAAGTTAAATCAAAGAAATCATTTTATAAAAACTGTACTGTTTCATTCTTCTCAGACTGGACAGACCAGTTCACCCTCTACTTGTAAATATTGTCTCTTCATCTGGGGCTGCTTCTTCCAACAAAACTGCAGGGACTTTGAAAGAGAAGGTGTAACACAAGCACCATACCCTTCAAAACCATTGCACCAGCTAAATTGATATAGCAGCAACTTGTGATGGTGATGGTGTCTCTCCCTCCACTCAAGAGCAACTTTTTGAGGCCTTTCCTGAGCTCCAGAAGAAGCAGCTTTGCAAAAAAAAAAGAGATTTGGCAGTTGCATCATATTTCAGTCAGATTAATGCTTAACAGATTCCCACAAACCACATTTAAATGTTGACTGATTGACAGCATCACTGACTGTGTGCACATGTGCATGGGATGCAAGAGACAAGCTGCACAAGCCATGTTGTGTGCGTTTATGTTAATGAATCCCTGGGCATGCGGTGGTGGAGGCTTTTCTTCCACGCAGTCTGACGTCTGAAAAAAGTGATAGGAAACTTGTTTTTAATGCCCCACTGCTCTGCAGGTTCAGTGACAACGTCTGTCAGTGGACCTTTGCTCCTGCTGGTCCTGTTTAAAACTGTAGAGGGATGCTCAACATGCTGTCCACTCTGGCAAGGCTGTAGACACTTTGACACTGTGATAGAAACTGGTCAGAGTTGTTTCTTGCAGTTGTTTAGAGAGAACAAACCAACATTTCTGCAACCATGACCACTTTTGACGACATATTGGAGGAAGCTGGGAAGTTCGGCCGCTGTCAGAAGCGGATCTTCGCCCTGCTGTGTATGGTGTCCATGCCTTGGGCCGGTGTGTACGTCGGCATCGTCTTCCAGGGTTTCACCCCGGATCACTGGTGTCGGGACTCTGCGGTGGTGGAGAGGAGGCAGGCGTGCGGCTGGAGCCTGGAAGACAGTCGCAGGCTGACGGTGCCTCTGGTCAACAGCTCTGGGGTGCTGCAGCAGAGCAGCTGTGAGCAGTACAAGGTGGACTGGAACAGCACAGGACTCACCTGTGACACCCAGGAACTGGACCTCAGCAAAACTCCCACAACAGCCTGCAAAGAGGGCTGGGAGTACGACTACGAGGGCAGACAGTCCTTTGTTACTGAGGTAAGTAAGATGTGACAGAATAAAAGTGAAGCAAATAAAACCAAACTATTTTAGGATAAGTCCCTTTCAGTCTCTGATTAAAACGTACTTTTATCATTGAGCTTCTCCTGGTTTCACCTTCCCCTGAAGAGTTTTATTTCTCTTAAAATCACTCTGCTGTTTTTTATGCTCTTGGTTGTTTTAATTGTTCTATCTGTTCATTGCTTTGAAATATATTGATTTGATCGATTCTGTTTTATTTCTACCGTTGCTGAGCACTTTGTAGTTACGTTTTGAAGGTGCTCTATAAAAAAAGAACATAATGTTATTATGATTAGGATAATAGAAACCTATGAAGTCAACAATACAGTGCATATTATGCAGCTAGGAATATAGCATGATTCCCACTAAAGGATCATTTAACATTTAAAGCTAATATGTACATAATTTGTACAATGGTAGCATTTTTTTTAAATCATATTGATGACAAACGTTTTGAATGAACATGTATCTCATTCATTGAATCCAGAATTATCAAAACAACAGTTCATGGTTTCAGGGGAAGCTGGGAGTTGGTCCTGACAGGCGTTTAAACTTTGGATAGAGGCAGGCTAGTTGTTTGCCTGCGCTCGCAGTGTTAAGTGTTAAGCTAAGATCATCACTGCTATAGCTTTGTATTTAATGTACAGGCAGGGAATTTCCTAAAATGTAAGCCCATTCATCTCATTGTGACTGGGTTGGCAAGGTTACAGGCAAAGATTACGGAAATCTTAAAGACAGTGCTGATTTTCATTAGTGAGGAGGAAGCCAGTGAAGTGAATATAAGATCCTCAAACAAGAATGAAAAACAAGAAATAAAAGTCACGAACACAAAAACAATTTTCCAGCTTCTGACCCTCAAAGACTTTGAGGCAAAATCAAAGCAGTGAGGTCACTGACCTGTGTGTGTGTATGTGTGTGTGTGTCCCAGTTTGACTTGGTGTGTTCAGATGGATGGTTGGTGGACATGTACCAGGCCACTCTCAATGTGGGATTCCTGGTCGGAAGCATTGCTATTGGTTACCTGGCCGACAGGTAAGTCTGTGATTGGTTTGTCTGTTTTTAATGTTGCAGTGATGAGTACAGAACAGTTTCACTCAAAAGCACTGAATCTTCTTGAGTTTAACTTCATTATTATTTTCTTAAGGACGTATATTATTTCATTAAACTGATGACTGATGGTGTCGTGCCGTCACTGTCTGCCTTGTTTGTGTCTTTGCCTCCAGGTTTGGCAGGAAAATGAGCTTCCTGATGTCCAACCTGTTGAATGGGATCGCAGGGATCCTGGTTGCCGTGGCTCCGGACTACGTGTCTTTACTGATTTTCAGAACGCTTTACGGGTTTGGAGTGAAAGGAGGCTGGGTGGCTGGATACGTACTGAGTAAGAGCAACGTTTAACCATATAGCGTTTATCTCACCATGACAGTGTCAAATGTTATTTGATATGTGAAACCTTTCTTCTTCTTCTTCTTCTCCTTTTCTCTCACAGTCACAGAGATTGTGGGAGTGGAGTTCAGACGTACGGTGGGAGTCCTTTACCAGATGTTCTTCAGCGTCGGCATCCTCCTCCTCCCTCTGCTCGCCTACTTCATCACCGACTGGCGCTGGCTGCAGGTCGTCATCACCGTCCCCTACATCCTCTTCCTGTCCTACTACTGGTGAGACACACACCCTTCTGATTTCTTTGTTTTGTTCTTCACGCAGTCTGAAGTCTTTAAATTACTCCATGTTTAGTTTTTTTGAGAAGATTTTAAAAAACATACAATAATATGTACACTATGTAATAATGATAATAATAATAATAATAATAATATCGCCAATTATAATTTTATTCATAGAGCACCTTTCAAAAGACTGTTACAAAGTGCTTCACTGTAAAAATAAAAGTAGTAAATCAAAAACAAATATCAAAACAATTACAACAAACACCACCAGTGAGGAAAAAGCCATAAGATGAAGGTGAGTTTTAAAGAGAACACAAAGGCCTGCTCACCTTGACAAGTTGAGATTTGGGAACCGTTAGTCAAGCATTGACAGAGGATCTTAAGCAGAGACCAGGCTCATAGGGAGGTAATAAATCACAGATAAAGAGGCCACCTGATAGGTGAATGGTTAGAGAGCACAAGGGCCCAAATGCCCTGAGCAGTGAGTCCCCTGTTTGAGACCCTTTGCTGAGTGGGATTCCCCTACTCTCTCTCTCCTCACATTTCCTGTCTGTCTCCACTGCTGCTCTCCAATAAAGGCATAATTTCCCCCCAAAAAATTTAAAAAAGCAGTAAAATCTTAAATTTGACTCTAAAATGAACAAGTAACCAGTGAAGGGCAGCGAGGACTGTGATGTGTGATGCGGAACATGTTAACAGCAGCATTATGTATCAGCTGTCGTGTTTGGACGTTTCGGATTCTGCTGAATAAAGGGCGTCGCAGTGGGTCAGTCTGGAGGAGATAAAAACATGGATGATCTTCTCTAGGTCTGCAGATGAGAGGGCCTGAGCTGGGCCTGAGCTGGGCCTGAGCTGGGCCTGAACTGGGCTGAATATCTCCGTCGGACAAAGCAGAATTACACACGCTTCATGAAAGTTTTGTGTTTGCAGGTTCATCCCTGAATCTCCAAGATGGCTTCTCTCTCAGAACAAAAAGGCCCAAGCTGTGAAGATCACAGAGGACATGGCCAAAGAAAACAAGATGACTCTCTCCAAAAACATCGAGGTAGCTGACACCAGATCAGTCCAGACCAGAGTCCAGTTCATCAAGTCAGTTGTAGAGAGGCGAGATCTGTGCGTCTGGGGCCCCAAATACAGTTTAGAATAAGACACATACTTCGTTATCGCAGCTGCGAGTGCAAAGACTGTGTTTCATGCTGTTAACACGGCTCATTCCATTCAGTTTTTGTGCTTTATTATTAACTACAACTTACTATTCTCTCTTCTTTTTTTTTTCCTCAAGACTCTTGTTATTTAGGATCATTTTATAGTGTTCTAGTTTTAGTTTAGTTGTAGTTAGTTGCTTGAATTTCCCTGTGTGTGTGATCAGGAAAGTTTGTTTTTATCTCATCTTGAAAACTGAAGTGATTTACTCTTTGCTTATATAATGACTTGTCAGATCATCAGGGTGCAGTAGGGGTTGAAGCAGCTCTCTGTAAAATCGTCATGTATTTTCTTGATGCCACAGACTCTGAAAGATGATAACGCTGACTCCTCTACCGCCTCCTTCATGGACCTTATCAGGACTCCGAAAATGAGAAAACACACTTTCATCCTCAGCTACAACTGGTGGGTTTTTAGTTAGATAATGTTTTTTTTTTTTGTTTTGGTACAGAAACAATTTCCAAGCTGTAAATAATAAAAAAAAACACACCACCACTGCCTCTTCCAGGTTCACCAGTGCTGTGGTCTACCAGGGCCTCATCATGAGGCTGGGTATCCTGGGAGGAGACGTCTACATCGACTTCCTCATCTCTGGCCTGGTGGAGTTCCCCGCCGCCTTCCTCATCCTCTTCACCATTGAACGTATCGGCCGGCGTCTCCCCTTCGCCTCCGCCAACATCGTCGCCGGAGCCTCCTGCTTCATCACTGCCTTCATCCCTGACAGTGAGTATGAGGGGAGGTTGGGACTTCACACACTCATGGGATTATAACGTCTCAGTTCAGTAAAAGTTGTTTAATTCAAAAAAAATTTGTCTATTTCTTTTCATGCAGGTATGTTCTGGTTTAAGACGGTGGTGGCCTGCATCGGTCGGCTGGGTATCACCATGGCCTTCGAGATGGTGGTGTTTGTTAACACTGAGCTCTACCCGACGTTTGTCAGGTAAAGTCTTACCTGAGCACCGTCAGTGCAGGTGCTAACGTTAGTTTGTCAAAGCCCACAATGAATAGCAAAGGTTCCATAATGTTGAAAGCAATAATCAGGTAAATGGATATTACATCTTCATTGGGCCACTAATGAAAATTACATACAGTATACTGTATGAGCAAATGTGCATATTGTCACTTTGAGATGAAGTATATAAAACTATACAACTGACCTGTTGTGCTTGTGTCTGCAGGAACCTGGGAGTGTCAGTTTGTTCCACTCTGTGTGACGTTGGAGGCATCGTCGCTCCGTTCCTGCTCTACAGACTGGCTGTCATCTGGCTGGAGCTGCCACTCATCATCTTTGGTGTGTTTTCTATTATTATGGAGTGAGAACATTTGCTGCAGTCTGTCTAAAATAATACACGTTCATTCTGGGAGAAAAAAAGATGTTCGTCCCTAATATGTAAGACAGACGGATACTTTAATTCTCTTTACGCTGGCACTTTGTAATTAATGTACTTGAGTAGCTCCCAACCTCCGAACAAATTTCTGATAAAAGGCTGCATTATTCTGCCACAACAGAGGCTCCACCCTCCAGCCTGCCAAACACACACTGTCTGTTTCTTTTTGATTTCAGAGTTCAGCATGTTGATGAAACTAAACTGCAAGAGGAACTTTTTTCTCTTTTCCTAATTACTAATTTAAAGGTTCTATATGTAACGTGTAAGAAAACCCTTGTTATCAATGACACCGGCGGCCGTTAGGTGAACTACAGTCAGCATCCTGTTGCCTGGTGACATGGGGCTTGGGTAGAGTCAATTTAAGGATTAACGGGAGAAGAGGAAGGAGCAGTCTACCCTTCTGGAGAGTTTTGAATGGGATTAATTAGGACTGCAGACAATAGACCGGCGGCCAAGTGAAGTAACTTCTTCAAGAATAGCCTTGGGCACCCAACACCCTGTCCCCAGTTCTTGGTCTCTCCCTCCTCAAACGTTCGACTCTGTGCTCACCATTGCTTAGTGTGTTTATCCACTTTTACCTCATTTTACATAATATTAAGAAACCAGTTCGGCTGCTATGGGAGTGAAGGGAGTGAAGGGAAAGGAAACAGAGGTAATTAAACAGCTGTTAAAAAGCTGATGTGTTATTAAAGCTAGGAATACGTTGCACTGTGTTGTGCAGGGTCTCTGGCTTTCCTGGCTGGTGGTTTGGTGCTGCTGCTCCCTGAGACCAGAGGCGTGCCGCTGCCCGACACCATCGATGACATCGAATTCCCCGACAGGTGAGTATCCACGAGATAAAAAAGCTGTCTATCACCCAAGTGCTTTTTTTTTTTTTTTTTTTTACAAATGAATATATGTCTGTGTATTTGTGGGAACTGTATGTACAATCGCTGCTCACTTCATTATGTACATCTGTGCTATCTAACGCAGTGCAGTTCAATGCAAAAGCTCTGCCATGAATTGTATTTTTACAAAGGCACAGAGAGGCGAAAATACACACAAAAAACTAAAGTACTGTTTGATTTGAAATACAAAGGATATTTAAGTGGAATCTATTGGTATCTATAAAGATTAAAAGTCAATGGAAAAATGCCAATGTAACAATCTATATAACAATAATACATACGTAATATCACATTAAGCACAGTCACACACAGGATGGCAAAACTGCATGTTTTTATTTTGGATTTCTGAGAAGAACAAAACATTGACAGGTTTATTCCATTTAATAGAGTTGACAAAATAGCCGTACACACCTATCAATATAATGTGGTGTTCCAGTGTAACATTACCAGCCAATACCCTCTCATTAATAAACATAAAGAGGAAGAATTATGTTTTTGACAGTGTTAACAAAAACTGAAAATGTATAACCTTCATAAATGCAGAATTCATGACTTAGCTGTTATATTGGATTGCATTAGATTGTATAGATGTACCTCTATGTACATGTACACACTCTGGACGCAGTTATATTGAAGCTGTTGTCATATTCCTTTCAAGGATATACACTGTATTAGATACAAGTTTGTACTTGTTGCACAGAATGTGGTTGTTCTTTGTGTGCAGGGTGAAGGAGAAAGTTGAGCTGAAGAACCAGCAGATGACCAACTTGTTGCCCAACAACAACGTAACGACCAACAAAGATCCAGCAACTGTCTAACCTCTTCCTGAGACCAAAGTATTTATTTATGTTGTTTAACAGTGAATAAATCTGCTCATATGTTTCTTTGTTAAGCCTTGGGGTCGAGTGATGTTGGGTGTTATATTAATATGTGAGTATTTTTATTAAGAGTCAATGGACTAGGGTCAGAATTATTATATTGTAAGAATTATTACAGAACTGCATTATTAAATTATTAAAGAATTTTCTTTTAACACAACTCAAGACTCAGTGTTTTCATAAAGAAAGAGGCCATGCAAAAGACATTTGTCCTGACTTAAATCCTGGAGAGTTCAGTTGTGTGTTTTACATAGTGCAACTAAACCAACTCATATTGTTTTAATTAGAAAAAGTCAGTCAATAACACTCGCAAACACAGTCTGGTTGCATGCTGCACTCAACAGTTGGAGGTGTGGAGCCTGTTGTGTGCAACTCCTCATCTAACAGTTCACTGTGGCTGCTCCTTTTCGTCCTGTTTGTGTTTTGTGTGACTGCATCACAATAAAATCCACCACGTTTCGTCAGATGAGTGCTTTTAATGTGAAGCAGCAGGCTCCCTGGGAATCCTACGTAGGCAATCTGAATCCCATGCCATATTGAATGGCAATTGAAATTGAAAGCTTGGGGTGAGAGAGAGAGAGGGCCATATGGATTCGAAGTCCTAATGGTACACAGTCTACCAGGTGAGCCACTGAAGCGCCCGCAGATTCCTTCATCTATATGTATTATTTATCTATTAATATTTTCCAATATGTACTTGTATATGTTATAGATACAGAACAAGTAGGAACATTTTCCAGATCATTTCAGGTCTTATTTTGAAACAGATTCCCTCATACAGGTCTCAGCCTTCAACCTTCATCTTCCAAAGCAGTTCTACAGAGCATATTTAAAATCTGTTTTATTATCTTTTTCTCATGGCATATTATATTTATTTTAACATTGGGTCATTTGGGCTTTTCTCTCTTCTCCCAGCACAATATTTCAATATTTTTGTATGCCATTTATTTGCTCTCTTAATTTTTTTAAATCTCTTTTTATTCAGAATGATATTCACATGTCACATCATTACAGCATCTCTTATTACATTTTCCTGCATACCTATTAAACATTAAACTGAAACCCACACCTGTGGCCAATTAAACAAAGAAAAGAAAGGGGAAAAAAAGAACAACTACCCACTTCACTCATATATATTCATCTGTATACCACTCTCCATTTTCCCCCCTGTATACATGTAGACAAATACTTGTTTACCTTCCATACCTTTTCAGTCTCTTTGTTAATCAAAATATTAAAAATTCATAACAATCATAATACTAATAATATATAAACTAATAATAAAGAATATTACAATAACATTAATTAAATAAACAAATAAGCAATTTAGTAAAGAGGGAAATAATAGTTACAAAATTAAGTATTTATAATAATAATTATAATAACAACAACAATAGTAATAAAATGATGAAAAAAAATAATTAATTAAAAAATAATTAATATCAAATAAAATAAAAAGGGGGAAAGAAAATTTTATTCATCTTATACATGAATAAACCATAATCACAGGAAATAACATCCTTTGTGACTGTTACTATAGCTGAGTAAATTGTGATAAACCAAAGGAAAAACAAGTTTTTGTCCTCCCATAGAATTTATTTTAAATTAGACAGTGGATAACACCATGATAACAATGGTTCCATGCACTTTCATTCAGCAACTTCATGACTACAACTTTAACAATGTAGGCAGAGATACCACAAAGCACACAAATTCTACAAAGGTTTTAGTAGAGATGGAGCCAGGTGGACTCTCCACACTTGGATAGCCAAGGTACCCAAAGTGTGCCAAAGGGGTTTTTTCCTTTTGAAAGGGAATTTGGCAACTAAATACTAATGATTTCCACTACAGGAGGCTATGTGCACACAATACAACCCTTAGCCACTTCATTTACACTGTGCATCATCAGATTCTACCATTGTTCACAACCATTGTGTGTAAAAAAAAACCAACTATAATTCTGTCTCCATTTTGCCTCTGAATCTCTTCCAGGTCATCTAAATTGCTATATTATGTTGATTCTACATCGTAGACAAAATAAACATAAAACTTACTATATACAAAGTTCAAACTACAGTAAAAGTTGAATCGGCCGTGCGTCATGCGTAAAATCTCAACTGTAGTGAAACTCTCTTGTACTTACGCACGGGGGTAGTATCGCGAGGAAGCAAGTTTCATAGGAGTGTGACATACCGTTCGAAACCTCGCGAGATGTAGAAAACGATAGCGCTGTGTTTTTACACAGCAGTACCACAAAACGCACGCTAGATGGCAACAAAAGACCGTATGAGATTCAGGCTTGGGGCTCAGTCTCTGCTATCCAGGCCCCCATCTCGGCCAACTTGTCTGGAAAATCGTATGGATAGACTTAAAATGACCATGAAAGGCTAAGAAAACAATATTCGTTGCTTTTGATTAGAACTGCTTTGAGATATGATGGAATATTTAGTCATAAATGCAAAATGTGACATGTGGACTGTAAAATGAGACGTTTGGCCCCTTGTTTGCTTTTGGGCTGACAAGGGCTGGTCAGCTCAGGCTACACTGTGCTTGCTATCAATGGAAAGAGTAAAGGGTAGCTTCCTTTCATTTCGACTGTCCGTTTACATTGATAGGGGTCTTATTTTGAAACAGAGATAGTGAAATATTCTTTGGACTAGATACACTTGGACTGTAGTTTTGAAATTATGAGTTATAAAAAACATAAGAACAAATATGTATATATGTGTATATATTCATAAAATGCTGCCTTTATAACTCGGCTTGACCTGAGCCTTTCCACCGCATTATTGCTTCTTAATAAAAGTATCCATATCAGCGCATATCAGAGAATATATGAGCCAATACCGATATATCTGTGATAGGCCAATATCGCCCAATAAAATCAGCCGACCGATAACTCGGGTAGGGCTCTACTTAATACCTCCAGTGCATAATCGTGGCCCAGAAATACTCTCCTCCCCTTGTACATGAAGCCTTTAGCTCTGAAACTTAAGAGTTTCATGACTATAGATCTCGGTGATGAATCTCTCAGGGGACATGAAACCAGAACGCAATGCACTCTTTCAGTCCTAAATTCAAATGACGAAGGCAGTTCCAGTTTCTCCCTGTTGAGATTCTCAACAAAAATAATCACTGACTCCGTGTTTTCCTCCGTTCCTTCTTTCACCCTGTGAATCCTGTTGTTCTCCCTTCTTGAGCATCCTTCCTGGTCCGTCATTCTGGTTTCAAACTGCTTTTGAACCAACAAAAGCTCCAAAGTTGCGTCCACCACGTTTTGGTTACATTCCTCGGCTTCCTCAATCCATTTCTCAGCTTCATCTATTATACTGTTTGCCTTACTGATATCATCCTAAAGTTCCTTGAGGGCTTCTGAATTTTTGTGGCAAAAGTCCCATAGCTCCAATGGATTGTTTCCAAGTCTGCCATGATTTCGGCAGTCTGTTCACCTTCCTTACTTGGGTCACTCTGGCTCGTCCCTCCCACTGACTCAGCTGTCTCCTTGTTTAGCTTAGTCGGTATGCCAGTTTGCGTAGATGGCTCTCCCGCTAATTCAGCTAGCTTTGTTGCTATCTTAGTTTGAGCTGAGTCTTCCTCGGTATCTAACTTCACTTTTCCCGACAGTTTCCTTTCTCTTCCTCTAGTCATAATCAAACATCCTTTTAGATAAAATTTAACATTGTCTCTCACGTTATAAACTCTCTGTTATACAGGGCTTTTTAATCTCGACGTCTGGGATCTCACTTTTTACACTGTTGCCATGTTACCATGCTAGTTTTGTTATTGCTACATAGCCAACGTTAGCATTAGCAACTGTTTTCGTACCCGTGTAGACAAAGCAATGTGAGTTCAGTGTCAAACTTTATTCCTTTTCTTGCCAAGAGGAGTATCCAGCGTTGGAAAGCACTACCAGTGTTGATTCTTGTTTTGCTTGTGTTGTGTGTCTATCACTTCTTTTCTTCTACTGAAGTTAGCATGCTAACTAGCTAGCTCCAGCTCAGTCAGCCCTTCTTGTCACTTTCCTGTTGCACCATAGTAGCATCCAGTCTGCGAAGTCTACAGCTGCGCAGGTGGCGTAATATGACCTCTTGTCTTGTAAATGCAAAATGGCTGAAGCTCTTACCAAACTGGTAGCTAAACAGCCGTTAATACTAACGTTGGCTATGTAGCAATAGCATAACTTAGCAAAATCTGTGCAAATAAATAAGACACAGACATACAGCATGGGGGATTTTGCGAAAGTCACAGACGAGGACAGATAACATATAGAGAAGATAAGCTCGATAACGAAAAAAATGGCGCTCAAAATCATAACAATTCTGACAAAATGGCCAAAGTTTACTGAGCTGTCGAATAACTATGTAACTCACTATTTAATGTACAATTACTTAAATTCACCATTTTAAATTTGCTTAATCCTCCTGCGTAAATATAATATTTATTGCATATGATTCTGATTTAATACATTTATATTTGTAATAAATAAAAATAAAAATTAGACCATCCTTGTACTATGCTGTTTACCATACAGGGCCATTTTTGATGCAGCCTCTAGGAGTCATAAAAGGCCGACATTTTCAAGTGTTATCCACTTTTGACTTTTCAGCATTCAAAAACATCTTTGTCCTGTGACACCATCATGATGCGTAACTTAAACCTGAGAATTTGTTTTGGCTTCAGTTCAGGTTCATTCAATGATTGCATAATTCTTCTGCCATTCTCTGTTTAACTAAACAGTAACATGTTGTTTCCACTGCAGCTTTAACCATTTTTGACGGGTTTTTTTTGGACTTTAGCTCAAAGATCACCCTGGTTAGTGAGGTGCACTGTGAAGTCTGTCAAAATCTTTAAAGCAGATCCCTAGCCTTTTCCTCTAGGCTACAATGCACTGAGAACAAAACTTCATCCATAGTGTAAAACCTTAGATACCAAAAAAAATTTAAGTCTTGGATCTCAGCGATAATGACAACCTTTGATGACCTCCTGGAGGAGGCTGGGACTTTTGGCCAGTGTCAGAGGCGTATCTTTGCCCTGCTCTGTCTGCTGTCATTGCCTTTTGCAGGTGTGTACGTCGGCATCGTCTTCCAGGGTTTCACCCCGGATCACTGGTGTCGGGACTCTGCGGTGGTGGAGAGGAGGCAGGCGTGCGGCTGGAGCCTGGAAGACAGTCGCAGGCTGACGGTGCCTCTGGTCAACAGCTCTGGGGTGCTGCAGCAGAGCAGCTGTGAGCAGTACAAGGTGGACTGGAACAGCACAGGACTCACCTGTGACACCCAGGAACTGGACCTCAGTGGAGTCCCAGTCTCTATGTGCAAGGTGAGATCTTAGATATTAGTTGCTCTTGGATTATTTGGTTCTGCAGTAAAAATGTCTCAAACTCAAATTGCCTTGAGTCTTAATTTGTGTGTGTTCAAGGACAGATTCAAATACCATACACAGTACTGTCCAAAATTTAAGGCACTTTATTACATTACAGTGACCCCAAACATTTATCCATAGTTAAAAATCTTTTAAGGTTTTGTTTTTCTCTCCATTTCTTTCAAAGTAATGTCTGCACCTGTGACCCTGAGGTTGTAAAAGTGCTCTTTTAAATATAACTAAAAATTTCAATGCAAAAAAAAAAAAACAGAGCACTTTCATGGCACTTTCTCAGCCTTGTGGACAGTGGTGTGCACAGATTCCTAAGAGTTTAAGGGCAGAAATTAACAGTGGGCCCCTCTTTGGTTTAAGGTTCATTTTTAAGCCAAAGTCACACCAGGGAAGGAGAATTACTTCTAATTAGTTGGTTTCCTTTTTAATTCTGATGTGTTTTGATGATAACATTTTAGAGTAAGAGTAACATTACTATCTGTATTAAAAGCAATGTTTTATTTTTGTCTTTAAGGACGGCTGGGAGTATCAGAATGAAGGGAGGAAGTCCTTTGTCACAGAGGTGAGAAAAGAAATTTGACGCATTTGTTCTTCAGAGTAGGACTGATTTCATTCATTACAAACCTGAAACAACATAATCCACTCAATATTCTAAATAATGCTTCTCAATTAAATCAAATAATCAAGTTGTGCAATGTAATATGTATTTTATTGTACAAAAATAAGGATATCCTGTATGTAGACATATGTAGCCTTCTTCCTTTTGGTCTCAGTTTGACCTGGTGTGTTCAGATGGATGGTTGGTCGACATGTACCAGTCCACTCTCAACGTGGGCTTCCTCGCCGGCAGCTTTGCCTTCGGCTACCTTGCCGACAGGTGAGGTCTTACACTGGCTTATAATCAGCTATGTAATTCATCAGAACTGCTTATTGGTTAAACACCTTCAGAAGCCCCCTTCTCCCACACCTGTTCGACATCAGATTAGATCCAACATTTGCACCCACCTCACGTCATCATCAGTCAGCTCAGCAGAGAGGAAGCCAACACTATGAATGTCTTCCAGAAGAGTTATCCCCGAATTGAAATGATCTTTTTCCCCACTTTCAGTGTGGACATTCGGAATAACTATTAACACTTTTGATTTCTGACGTGGTCGGGCAACACGTCATGCAAACTAGTTGTTTTTGAAAGTAACCCCAACTCTTAGCCAAATACACCTTCATCAGGCTATAGCAGTACTTTGGAGAGAGATAAACCTCAGTCACTGACTGTCAGTTTGTTAGAACAGAAGGTGACAAATTATTTTTAGCTATTAGGATTTTAACTATTAATAAATGGCATTTCCAAAAATACCAAGTTTTATCTGTTATGTAAAATTTACAATAATGCATCTGGTCAGATATTCTGTATCCTTGGTTTTAAAAAGGTCCACATTTGTCTAGTTAATTGTTCTAGTTCTTTGTAAACCTCACCTAATTTAACCAACACAATCAGTGATACCTTCAAAAATGTTTGCCAAAAATACAATAAAAGATCTAAAGCTTACTCTTTATACTTGTCTCAACCCTCTCTTATTTTGAAAGGAATCACCTCTTGCTGCTTGTTTTTCCATCTGTCTGCAGGTTTGGCAGGAAGATCAGTTTCCTGATGTCATTCATACTGAATGCGATCTCTGGGTTTGCGCTGGCTGTGGCTCCAAACTACATCTCCCTCCTGGTGTTCAGGACCATCTTTGGCTTCGGAGTCAAAGGAGGCTGGATGACTTCCTACATGCTGCGTAATGATGATTTCAGTGTTTGACGTAGAATTTTTTCATCTCACTAATTATATATTCATTAACTACCTACAGTAGCTAAATCAGATAAACATTATAAACAGACTGCTGTTATATGTGCAAGTTATAACTTATATATATATATAAGTTTCAGTTAGAGGGATAGTTGCATGGTCAAAGATTTATGGTTCTCACAATTCACCTTCAACCTCATACTCAAACACTCCAAGGGTTGACTCTGACCTACATCAAACTAATAGTTAAGTTACGTCTAAATTCTTTTGTCGCACAAAGCTGTCCAGTTATTGACTATGTTATGTAGGATTTCTTTGCCAGTATTTCTGTGTGAATTATGACTTTTTTAACTAAAAACCTGGCTGACCAAGCAAGCATGCTAAATTTGCTCAGCTGGAAACATTTGCGTTCAGGAAAAGCTGAACAGTTAAAAGGAAATTTTGATGAAAAATTCAGCCAAGAGTGTGAAAATACAGAAACAAACTGTAACAGATAATCTCAGCTCAGTCTAGACCTGTAGCAGAGCTGAGACACTCTGTCTTCCTCTGCTAATTCATCAGTAGGACTCAGGATAGTTTCCATGGACAAATGAGAACAACAGACCATGTCTTCACTGCTGTATATTTACAACCTGTTACTGTGGTCTCTAAAACCTCTTTCCCTGCTCTTTGCTCGTTCCACAACTTTGTTAGAGAACCACAGATTATGATTTGCTGTTATTGCCGCAGGTCAGCAGGTGTCACTGACTGGCTGGGTTCAGAGGGAGCCTGGGGGGTAGGCTGCCCAGCGGTCAGTCAGTCTTTATTTTTATGAAAGCATCTGACTTGCATTTGACTGCAAATGAAGACTGGCGTCACAATGCAGATCAGTCGAGAAAATCTCTGTCAAACTGGCCACATGTTTTAATCAAACTTCACTTGGTGCATGTGAATAAATATATGAATAACCGCCTGAAAAATGATTGTTTAGTGGACAATTTACAGATAGGTTCAACTACCACATACAGTAACAAAATTAGTCATTTCTTCATGTCCCTCTTGCAGCAGTCTCACTTCGTTCATTTTGTTCTAGTGAAATACACTTTCTCTCAGTGACAGAGATAGTTGGAGTGGAGTACAGACGAACAGTGGGCATATTGTACCAGATGTTCTTCAGTGTCGGCGTCCTCATCCTCCCTCTGCTCGCCTACTTCATCACTGACTGGCGCTGGCTGCAGGTCACCATCACTGCCCCCTACATCCTCTTCCTGTCCTACTACTGGTGAGAGACTTTATATTCTTGGCTGTAGATTTGGTTGCAGTCATCGTCTGGTCCCTCGTGGCATTTTATATCTGTCTTTAAGTACTTTTCCATAAAACAAGCCAGGTCATGAAGGAAGAGCACATGCTCTCTGTCACATGCACTGAGACGTGATCTCAGTGTTTTTGAATTGCAGTGAACATCTCTCCTTCCGTTTGTTTATACATTATGAGACCACCACCCTTGGTTTTGATGTAAATGCAAGCTGTATCCTCCAACATCAGAGATTTTTCAGGCTGCAATTGGCATTTATTGTGGATTACTGCTCATTATTAAATAGGTTGGCAGCTCAGAGGTGAACCACGAACGCTAACCATTAATGACAATGTCTCCTGTCCCACATCCAGTCAGAGACTTTTGTCGCATGTCGTTCCCGAACTCTCTCATTTCTTGTCATTTCTGCTGTAGCATGTTTTGTCATTCTTTTAACATGTATAACATGTCAGAGAAGTATGAAATATTGGCCCATTAAGACTACTTGTTAACCAGCAGTCACTCCCAAGCCATTTCCGAGCTGCTGATCTGCTGCTGCTAAAATCCTGATTTTATAACTGCGATGTCATCTGACATGATCACCAATCACATAAGTGAATGACAAAGACTGTGCTGCGATTTCAGCTGTATTTACTGTAAAATTGTCCCTCAGAGAGAAAGTCAGGAGCTCATTCACATCAGCTGCCATGTGGCCAGCACAGAGAGGTGTGCGGAGGGAAAGCCCGACCTCATGCTTGAGGGGAAATACTGATCAACTCTTCTATGGAAATTAGCTTAGGTTTGTCCAAGAATTCACTAAATTTGTTGCTAGGTGCTTTTTGGAAAAAAAGATGCTAAAAATGCTGTAACCTTATCACTATGTCAGACCAATGGTTTAACTTCATCACTCAGTCAGTCAGTGAGAGATCTGTTTACAGGGCTGGTCCAGCCAAAGAAAGCAGTTTGTCACCTTTGATTTTCACTTCAGCTATGATTCACCTCAAGAAACACATTAAACCAAGAAACAGACAGAGGCCAGATTGTCCATTACCAGCAGACGTGTGGGTGAATGAGATTTTTGTGTCTGGGTGGTTTTGTCTGCCAGGTTAATCCCAGAATCTCCAAGGTGGCTCATCTCCCAGAACAATTCCTCCAGAGCAATGGAGATCACTGAATCTATGGCAAAGGAGAACAAGAAGAAACTCACTAGGAACTTGGAGGTAGATCGATTCAACAGTTTACTTAACATCATAATTCTGCTAAAATATCAAATCAAGGTGTCAAATCCGTTCCTACATTACTGTCACGATCCTCAACTGGATCATAATTTCTTCTTTCAGACACTCACTGATGAGGAGGGTGACTCCCCCTCTGCCTCCTTGCTGGACCTGATCAGAACCCCAAATATGAGGAAACACACTTTCATCCTCATGTTCAACTGGTGAGAAGATCACCGATTTGTCGGCCAACCCTTAGTCTAAAAGTAGACTAAGAGAGACACTGAGTCTGATTGTACCTCTGTAGGTTCACCAGCGGTGTGGTTTATCAGGGCCTCATTATGAGGGTGGGGATAGCAGGAGGAGACGTCTACATTGACTTCCTCATCTCTGGCCTGGTGGAGTTCCCTGCTGCCTTCCTCATCCTCTTCACTATTGAGCGTATCGGCCGGCGTCTCCCCTTCGCCTCCGCCAACATCGTCGCCGGAGCCTCCTGCCTCGTCACCGCCGTCATCCCTGACAGTGAGAAGAACTTCTTATTCTTAGATTGTTTTACTCCGTCTTTCGCTTGCTTCTTAGGGAGACTGCTTTTGGAAATAATTACAGGCGTAATTATTCCTACTTACTTACATAGGTACTTAATTTTTGAAATAAGTTCACTCATGAGACATTTTGCATTGTTTCACCATATTTATTTGTCATAATTTCAACAATTTGTACGTCTACTGCACCTGGATTGGTTATAGCTTTGAACAAACAAGTGGCCCAAACAGAGGGTGACTTTCCTGACAAAGTATTTCCCAGTATTTTCCCAGAAAAAGCATAAAAGTCCAAAATTCCACTGATAAAATTCAGCTAATTATTACTATTAATTGTGTCCCTCTAAGATTTGACCTGTGTCATTGTATCCCTAGTAAAATGTATGATTACATTAAGTCTAAACGTTGTGTTTTTTTAAGAGAGAGTCTAGACACACCTGTAATGCAACTCTGTCTCTGTGCTGCAGGTATGTTCTGGTTTAAGACGGTGGTGGCCTGCATCGGTCGGCTGGGTATCACCATGGCCTTCGAGATGGTGGTGTTTGTTAACACTGAGCTCTACCCGACGTTTGTCAGGTGAGGTCAGTTTGATCATCTCTACTTTCACATTCACAGTACAGTGAACAGTGTATACAGTAAATATGCAGTGTGTTTATACGGTGTTTAACTGGATACAGGAACCTGGGAGTGTCAGTTTGTTCCACTCTGTGTGACGTTGGAGGCATCGTCGCTCCGTTCCTGCTCTACAGACTGGCTGTCATCTGGCTGGAGCTGCCACTCATCATCTTCGGTGTGTTTTCTACCTGTTATTGATGATTTTTATGACGAGTGAAGGGTTGAGTATCTGAGGCACTTTTCTGAATGTTACTTCACTCAGGGTTTTAAATCTTCACATTGTATGTCACACAGGAGTGGTAGCGCTCATAGCTGGAGGTTTGGTGCTGTTGCTGCCTGAAACCAGAGGAGTTCCTCTCCCCGAGACTATTGATGATATCGAATTTCCTAATAGGTGAAACATTTCCCAAAACATTTGATAAAATTTATCACACAGTATTATTTATTCTCATTGTTCCTCATCAGTGGTGAATGAAGTATTCAGATTCAGTTTTTATTAAAGCAACAAAAGGAAGAATGCTCCATTACCAGTAAAAGCAGATGCAGATGCAAATGCAGAATGGCCCTTAATCATTATATGTACTATATTATTAGATTATGAATTATGCTTTTGTACTAGTATAGTGTTGGATAGTCACCTCTGTAGCAACACATTATATAAGCTGATTATATTTTTTTTTAGTAAGATGTTAAATCTTGTAAAACAGCACAAGATTTTTCTCCGAAGTTAAGAGCAGAAGGAGTAGCGGAAAATACAAATACTCAAAGAATGACAATAATTGTACTGAAGTATGTGTATGAGCAAGTTACTTTCCACTACTGGTAAAAAATATTATGGCAATACATTATTATTATTATTAGGTTTCATTTAATAAAATAATTTAAATGAAACTAATTTTGGAGTGAAATTACACATCATATGTCAATTTATTTCTTTGTTAACAAGGTATAAGTGTAAGAAAGATTATGTCAATATAACAAAATCTTAATGATTGATTCACCACTATCATCTAAAGAAATTGATGCAGGAAGCTTTTTCTATTTAATATTAACAGAATATGTTTGTTTCTGCTCCCAGGAAAAAGGAGAATCCACTGGAGAACCAACAAATGAAGAAACTTTTAAAATCAAAGCTGACAAGCAATAAGGAAACAAGAAGTGTGTGATGCATGTGTTTGTAGATAGAGTTCTACTCGTGATACAATATGTTGCCCTCTTCTAAAAACAATTTTTACATTTTCTATAAAGCATGACTTCCCCATTTCCTTTGTATCAAGTTTTATTCTTCAGCTCTTACAGAAAACACACTTTTACATCCTGAAACCAGGAATATGCTCGGCTCATCGTGCTCTGAATTCACTGTTTTACAGAGGAGCACATCGTTAACATCAGATAACGGCAGACAGCAAACTTAAGTAGTGACGTTGGAACAGTATATACATGTTAATATATCTAAAGCAAAATGAACCACTTTCCGTGACTTGTCACGTTTGAAGCTGTTTGTTTTCGAGGCGGATCGTTTTTAATTGGCTTTAATGGTTTTCTCGATCCAGTCGACAAACTTGGAGACTCGAGCGTAGACGCCAGGTTTCATGGCATTGGCGCATCCCAAACCCCAGGACGTGACGCCCTGCAGGATATACCTGTTCTGAGCATTACACACCAGAGGACCACCGCTGTCACCCTGCAGGGAGAAACAAACACAAACACACAGTACAGTAGCAGAATGTATTTCCAACTTGTTTCACACATTTGGTGCATCAGATGGTTTTCAATCCGAGAAAGGTTTAAGGGTGGTTTATACTTGTTGTTTGTAGTGTTATAGCCAATATGAGGGGCCACTGGGGGACCCAAACTAACCGCTGGTGTTAAAGACATTGTGTCAGAAAACAATGCAGTTCCCATAGTTTGTGAGTTTTGAATACCTGGCAGCTGTCTGTTCCTCCCTCGATGTTTCCAGCGCACATCTCGTGGTCTCTCACTCTGCCGTTCAGATAGGACGGACGGTTACAGATCTTGTTCTCGATCACAGGGAAACCAGCTTCCTTCAGGGTGCCGTCACCTCCCGTACCTGCAACACACCTTCCTGCAGTTAGCCACCTATCCTCCTCCTCATCCTCATCATTCACACACGATCGTGATCATTATCATCACGGGGTTCCCTTCAGCTGGGAGCCTTTGAGAGGTCTTTGTATTACAATTCACATTCACTGTATTTGATCACGTGTTTTAGTGTGTTTCAAATATACTGTTACACTGAAAGATATTTAACTAATCTCATTTAAAGGTGCACTCTCAGCCTGTTAAACCACCCAGCTCGCTGTTACATTTTTTAAACTTGCACCTGAGTGTCAGAGTATTTGCTGTCTCTTTAATTTGAATCAACAGATGGGATTTGGTATATTTTTGTCACCAACTGGCACTTTATAATCCACTATAGGTTCAATTATATAGCTGGAAAAAGATCTGATCTAATAGCTGTTGATGCCATAAAAAATCTGTAGAGCAATCTAAAGATGAATTTTTTGCCCTTATTTTGATTTTGATGTTTTTATCATAGCAGGGAAAAATCCTGCTGTTAGACAATAAAAGTCATTATAAGGTAAATATGGAATAAAGCTCCAGTTTTAACACTAAATGAGGACCTCATACATAACCTCTGAAGAAATGAGGACCATCCAAAAATGACCTCATTTTCTAAAAATGACCTCACAGTCAGAGTTTAAAACTCAAATTAGTCCCCTTTAAGATAGCAGCACAAGAGCAAACACACACACACACACACACACACACACACACACACACACACACACATACACATGACATACTGTACCTTGCGTTTCTCCCCATCCGGTAACATAACACTCTGTTCCACTGGCAACAATAAAGTCCCTCTCTGGCAGACAAGCTGGCAGGACTTTGTCATTTATCAGTGCAGGGCTGAAAACACATGAATCCCACACACACACACACACACACACACACACACACACACACATCCACAGGAATACCAGTTTCAGTCACTGTAGAAAGACTGCTACTAATGATGATTATTTTATATACTGGTGAATAACTCAATCTATAAAACATCATAAAACAATAACAACTCCACATCACAAGCTCAAACTGATGTCCTCAAACTGCTAAGTTTAACAGTCCAAAGATACAAAGATATTTAATTTACAGTGACATAAAAGCAAAAAAACGAAGTCTGAAAAAGCTGTGACCAGCAAATAAATCTTAGGTTTACTTAACGAATGACACATTATTAATACCTTAAACCCGTAGCCACTCTTTCTACACCTGTCTTCTCTTCATCACACTGCACTGTTGCAGTAAACTGTAATGGAGGAGGATTTACCACTCAAAGTCGGTCACGTAAGGGGAGATGTCATGATTTATCAGGTGAATGCATGATTAATAGTGTGTAGTATTCGTGTGTGGTGTGATTTCGCTTTTTTCGGTAGTATCTTTACTGTGGGGATTGATTCAGCTACCTCTAGTTACCAGTTGGTTTTTGAGGGTAGGTCAGTAGGTAAGACATGCTAACAAAATTGTATCTCACATCAAAACAAATGAACACACTGTTCACACAGTGTTCGCACATTTCCTTACGCTTTTACTCATGTGTTAATGGTTTTGAAAAGGAAATTAGAAACAAGACACTATAGACTCTTTAAATGCCAAGTATCCACAGTTTGACCAGCCTGCCTAGATGCTAAGCTAAGATTGGCTTATCGCTGATCATGGGGAGACGCTTAGCGAATGGTCAGTTGTTTCAGCCCTAAACAGTATAATCTGTAAAATTCCAAATATTAGTAGTGCCGTATATGCAGAAGTAATAAAGGAGGGGTAGCTGCACTAATAGTATCATTGTATTAGTATTTGACCTTAGAAGTGGTGGGGGAATGATCTGTCCAGATCTCACCTCTCCAGTTTGAGCAGAGCGATGTCAGCCCTGTTGGGTCCCAGCACCAGTTTTTCCAGTCTCCTTTCCTGCTTGGACATCTCAGTGGCTCTCTCTGTGTGGATGCCCAGCAGAATCTGGTAGGCTGAGGGCCGCTTAGACCTACAGAACATAACATTTATAAACATACACACCAGTTATCCGGAGGTGGTGCTATTGCAGGATTTGGTCTTTAGATGTTTTTTGTTTATAGTCTCCCTGACCTCTCCAGGCAGTGTGCAGCAGTGAGGACCCACTGAGGGTGAATGAGAGTTCCTCCACAGAAATGGACTCCCGTACTGGTGGACAGAGACAGGCAGAAATGTATGTAAGTAGGACAGAATAAACACACCAGCTTTTTAGAGTCAAATATTCATTTCAAAAGTAAGAATAAACTAAATATGCTGATTAAACCCCATGAGATGCAGCATCTTGGTTTAAAAAACATGCAAATTAATAGACAATGTTTAGTACAATTGTCTGTATAGTCTTCATTTTTATAACTTGGTGGATCAGCTGGTGGATCAACCTCCCTTTGAGAGATGGAACAATTTCACAAGTCTATGTTTCAGTAAAGACTTTTAGTGATAGTCAAATTGTGTTTTTTCACCCTGAATAAAACAATGAAAAAACACAAAACTGCAAAATTAGAATGATCATTTTGTCATTTTGGTTCATGTCTTACACTGATAACAAAAGAGGTTTGTGCTCTGTGAAACATGGCTTTCATTTTGAAGATTAAAATCGATGTCTAAATATCTAATATCCACTTCTTTTACCAAAATATTGGTCATTTTTAGCCCCAGTTTCCATGTATTAGCATACATCCAGGTCACAGAAGTAACAGTCAGTAGCTGTAAAAGATAATTGAAAGACATGCTGAAGGTTTTTCAGAATCCACAAACACTTCAAACCATCTGGATGAAAAAATATTCCATCTGCTGAATCATAGAAAAATATTTTGAACCTGTTTCCCAAGTTATGACTTTCCTATCCAGCTAGCCTCCAGGTAGCCATCTTTGTTTTGATTCTCTAACAGAGGTAAACCTTTGGAAACAGGTTAAAAAAATTTTTTTTTATCATTTAGTTGAGGGGTTGTTTTTCATCCAGATGAGGATGAAAAACCCAATATCACTTTAACCTTTACATCCTATTTTAGTATTGTTGTACTCACTTAGTCCGGAGGCTGATTTGCCAGGGCCATGAGTGAGCTTTGGACACGCAGCCTCCAACAATACGACCGAAACAACGCTTTGGTTTGGTAACCGGCGTCCCACAATTCAATCCCGCTACAAAGAAAAGTCCAGTCATGAATTCTCACAAGGGAATGACACTGAATTTGCTTAATTTAGTAAAAATGTACCTGTGTCAGGTTATGGATCAGAAAACGTATGTGTTGGATGAACAATAAATTGATAATTTCATATTAAATCCTTATAATTAGTTGGAAGGGAATTGTAAAGTTTGACCTGAGGGTGGTGCCAAAAAGGCCTTGTTAAATCAAAATGGTTTATCCTCTGTACAGTAGCTAGTTTAACACGTCAGACTCGGCAGCTCCACATTGTCACAGTTGAATCAGCTTTCGTCAGTATAAGTTGTAGTTTCCAGGCCATGGTGTACTTAGACTCAGCTGTGCTTGGAGCTGAATAAATTCTAGATTCGGGCTGTAACTAACAATTATATCCATTATCTACTAACCAAAGTCAGTAGGATTCATCCGCTGGGGACCATGAACCAATATTCTAAATTTCATGGATATTCATAGATTAGTTTTTGAGATATTTCACATTTAACCGAAAAACGGACCTAGAGACAATGCAGTTAGAGTGGTTAAAAAGTTAAATAAGGAATTGTAATGAGCTGCACATTAATAATGTTCACATACCACAGTCAGGGATCTGACAGTAGTCCCATTTCTTGTTCCTGTCAGTAGTGTAGCACCACGGTCCGTTCACATCGTTATCTGGGTTTCTGCAGCTCTGACAGTCACAGACGGAGAAAATGAATGAACCAGAAGATAATGTTATGACTCTGCCAGCTTTTAACATTAAATTGTTTATTATATCAAGAGCTAATAGTCCAAACTCCAGAAGTCTACAAGTTAAAATGGATCACACTTACATTTCCATCCAGGCCCTTGGTAGGGTGAGTTTGTGGGGTAAAGCTGTTGTGCTGGTGAGGATTCTGAGCGCTCCAGGCCTGGCAGGTCACACCCAGAATGGTGATGGAGGTTGGACCCCGGTATGTTTCTCCATTTCCAACTTTGCAGTCTAACACAGCAACACAAAAAGAAACAAGTGGGTGAATAAAAGATTTTAAAACATCAAAACTGATCTTAAAATCTGACAAATACACATTTAGAAAGTTGATTTACCTTTCACTGGTGGGGTCTGGGTGGCGGTGGAGGGGGGCCTGGGGTTTGGTACAGCAGATGGTATTCCTGAAGCATTGGTGGGGCATTTCTCCAAGTTGCAGTACTCCCAGCGGACGCTGGGATCTGTAGTGTAACACCAGGGAGCTCGGTCTCCATCTGGGTTCCTGCAAAGATTCCTCCTGAGGTCCCTGTTGAAAGAGAAGATCTGGAGCGTCAGGGCAGCAGGTACCAACAACCTTTGTTTATTATTCCTATAGTCAAACCAGGAAAGGTTTCTGTTATATACAAAACCACAGTTACCACCAGGGGACAGGATTTGCCTCTGACTTTTAAGTAGCTGTAAGAAGTGGAGAAGTAGATGCTGTGTAACCAGATGTAATGTTGGGCTTATCCTGACAAAATATTCTACAGGTAATGTCAATTTTGAGAGAATGTTATGCTAAATATGCCATGTTGATCTACAAACAAATTTATTCCGTTTCTACGCAACTAGACACTTTCTTGATGATTGCAGAATTGAAGCATCGTAGCATTTGTTTTGGTCTGACATCCTGGTGGTCTATTGTCAGTGACGATGGCCTACAGAACCTTTAATTGTTGGTTTTAGTCTTCTCATTGGATTTGTTGTCAATAACAAAAATATAGACTATAACCCTAACTTATCTTTAATATAATATAACAGATAGTTCTGACCAAGTAATTTGACTTGACGAGAGGCATGTATATGTATATACATGTATATATTCCAGATATAAGTGTAGCGTACATTCCTGGCCTGGCATCAGTCACAAGCCATTAAGGAAGTTCATTATAAGGACATGCAGAGTTACGGACCCACAATTGACACTTTGCGACTCTTCCCATCATCAAACTATCAAATTGATAGGAAACAGAGACAAAGGACCCCTCTTCTACAAACAGACCATGCTTTTAGCATGTCCGAACGACACAGAACCAGAACCAAAGGTCAAAGGGTCAGCTCCAGAGGATTAACCAATGGACACCAGGCAACTCGAGAATATAGGCAAAATCTCCAGTTTGTAACAATAAGACTTTGTCTAATGATATTTGATTGTTTCTTGTATAGAGCAAGTAACAACAAAAGGACTGATTAACACTAAGGTGTGAATCCTGGCCTCTCTGTGCCATGCATGAACACACACACCAACCTCCCTTCCTCTGTCCCTCTCTAGATAAGAGTCATAAACTACAACCCACATTCCAATCCTGGGTAGTGACCAGCAGAACTCTCTTCACAGACACAGATCTGAGGAAGAATGTAAAATTAAATATCTAGCTGTTCTGTAACTCATGAGATGTTCCTATGCAATAGGTTAATCCCAAACTTCTATCCCATAGAATGTTTGAAATGTAACATGTAGATTTTAAGACAATGTCCTTCATGTGACCATACTGTCAGCATCCTTCACACAAGGTAACACACACTACATGACATCCAGCATGTCCATATTATTATTATTACAGTCAAAGAACTGCTGTGTAATCCACATTTATAGACTATTAGCTTTGGGAAATGTTTATATTGTTGTTTGATCAATTAACCACTTGTATCATGATTAATTCCAGGTTTGAAGGATGTAATATGAAATCAACACTCCTATTACTCCTCTCTGCCATTATTAGTGCAAGTAGTTTTATATGTTATTTCACTTAATGTTTTGTGGTCATGGTGGAAGACGGATGTGCGAGTTTATAAGTTTTTATAAGTAAACTATAGAATTAAATTATTCCAAAGTTCAGTGGAAAATTACTCTCTTCTCCAAGTGGAAACACGGGAGAAGACAGGTGACAACCCTGAAACATACATCGGCCCCCAGAGGATAAAACAGTCGTGATCAATTCACACATGGGTCACAAAAGTCAGAGAAGTGCAGAAAAGCCTGAAAGGGTCAGAGGTCAGATGTTCAGTTTGAGAAAAAGTCAGAGAAACCCAGATGACAAGAAGATGTGAGAAACGAAGCTAAAAGCTAGAGGCTGAAAAGCTGAAGCTAGAACTTTGCTCAAAGCTCAGAGTCCCGGCTCAAAGCCCGGCTCTGTAGCCATGTAAACTCTTAGCTCTAAGCTGCTAGCCACAAACTCATGGCTCTTAGTCATTTTTGCACTTTTCGCGTCTTTTATTTTTCTTTGCCACAAGCTACAAGTAACATGATTTTTGTCTACATGCGCGATCTTTTATTTTTATAAGCCAAGTCAAGACCAACTGAACCAAAGCAACAGAAGTGCCTCAGAGTAATTTTGTAACTTTTAATCATCATCAAGTTTTCCTTTTTGAAGATTTTGACAACTTTAGAGTCATCTGGTCAACGCCAGTCTCCTCTAAAGTTATCCAGCCAAAGTGAAGAGCATTAGAGTTTATTTCGCATCAACCCGCAAGAGACGCCGGCAGATAACATCTGCACGACCGCCTGCAGAGAAGCCGAGCAGAAATCAAGAGTGCCCGAGACAGAAAGTCTCCTGGCAAACTCCACCAGAGCTGAACCGCTGAGACACCGGCAGAATCCGTCATCGTGATAACGGGACACGGCCTCCAGGAGAATCCATCTAGATCCCGCATCTCCAGGGTTACCACGGCAACCACAGCCACCTGGCTTCCAGCTGAGGGTCTTCAGCTACAGCGCAACTCACAGTAGGCCGGTCTTAACACTCTGCTCATGACTGGGTTGATGTCGAAATATAGCAATATTTAATCATCAAACCTAATTCGTAGATGTAGTATCATTAGCTGTATAGTCATAGTGTATAGCCATAACATATTCTCTCCCACCATTGCCAACTCATCACACTGCTCATTTCATTATTATTTTCATCTTTATGATTATTACACCTTGCATTTACTCTGTAGATAGTAGTTTAGTTAATAAACTCCTTTATTTACACCCAGTCTTTGTCCTGTTGTATTCTTTTGACGTAGAGACTGGAGATCCATTGAATCGAGAAGTCATGGCTTCCGATATGAGATTGATAAATTTGGCAATGAAGTAATTCATTGTTGTCCTCCTAGAGGACTGGTGCCCCATTTCAACGAGAGTAAATTCTAAAATATGGCGTTAACACTACATAACATTTGAATGAAATGATGTATGGTCGTCAGAAGAGGATGAAGGGAAGGAAGGAAGTCTGGATACTTGGGTTGAGGATCAGCTAAAATGTCCTGTAAGCTTGAATTGAAAACCAAGGTTCAAATCTGCATTTGTTAATATAAACTGTATTAGGAGACAGTTGATGCTCACGCTGTGGGGTGGTTCTGTGGAGTTTTTCGATGGCTATGAGGACTCATGGAGCTCCAGATTTGACATTTTTTCCCGCTGATGGTCACTGATGTTATGCCACGGTAGTTTGACCCATCCCCCTCATAACAGTCTTCCTCTTCTGGGGGGATCATAGGATCATCTGTAGCAAGACACAAAAATATAGGCTAATTTGTTGATGCTACAGCTACAGCTGCAGCAAATGTCTCATCTCACTGCGCTGCAGAACAGAGAGGTTCAGGAGATCCTTTGTTCACACTGCCATCAGGCTATACAACACCTCAGCAGGAAGTGGACTAATCTAATTATTATTGTTTATTTATTATTAACTGTTTTTATTATCATCAACAATGAGCTAATGGACACATGAATTTCCCCCTCTATTTATCTTCACTTGAAGCAGAAAGAAAGGATATATGTTACTTCTGTGAGTCATTATTTCAAACGCAAGTCTTTGTTGAAGCCTCATCCTCTTTTCTAGTCTACCTCCATTACCACTGGCATTAACATTATTGTAACTGAGTAAGAAAAGGAGTTTTCATTTACTCATTTACTTCAATTAATCATTGCTTTGCCTAGTATTTTATCCCTTCTTTGTAAATTAGTTCGGTCTTCAAAGTGTATGAAGGAATCAGAAAACAACTGTAAATCTCATGTAGCAGTTTCAAAAGTGTACAACACCATCATTAACCACTGCTTTACCTGGTCTAGGTGCATTCCCACAGCTCGGCACCGTGCAGTACTCCCAGCGAGTTTCAGGGTCAGTGGTGTAACACCAGGGCATCCGCTCGTTGTCAGGGTTACGACAGTAGTTGTTATCTAGGCCTCTGACAAATAAATACACCGTCATAATGAAGGACACAAACAGAGATGAGGCCAGCATACTGTATTTGCTTGGGATAATGTTTCTGGTTCCCTCAAAGTTTTTTTGTATTTGCAGCACTGTTTATTGTTTTGTTTGTGTCGCTCTGTGTGAGTAGACATCTTTCCCAGGTACAGGAGCTCTTACTTGCAGGGGTAGTTATCTGGGGTGCGGTTGTGTTTGTGAGGTGTCTGAGCCGACCAGCTCTGGCAAGTTTTGCCAGTCTCTGTCACAGCAACTGTTCCTCGGTACGCACCGCCTTCACCAGTGGCACAGGTCAGCTCTGGGACGATGGTGGGAGGCTCGGATGCTGAGGGCAGAGGACGAGATGGCTTGGTTGTAGAACTCACAGTGAACATGTGGGCAACATGTCAGTTATATTCTTCTGGAAATTATGACAAAGTTTCTTGTATTTATTTGATTAGATCCTCTAAAATATATATATTAAACAAAAAAGTGGCAAACAAAGCAATTAATTCTTTACTGTCGTCTCACAACAGCAACAGAAAGACCTGAACAGCCGTATTATGTATGGAGGCTCCGCCATTTTCTTAAACTTTTCTTAAGTCATGCAATGAATGATTCTTTTCATTTATCAATTAATAGTTAACCCCCCAGTTTTTGCCTGATAAGTGATTTAATAAGTTATCAAAATTGTTGTAGATTTTTTTTTTTTAAATTACTTATCAATGTGTCTAATAATTATTCCAGCTCTATTTGTAATCAACAGTTTGTTGTAATTATAGCAACTCATAAAAAATATTCAGGAAAAAGTGGAAAAATTAGCTTCAATTTCAGTTTCTGTATTTTTAATAATATTCTCAATAATCTTGTCAAATGAATAAATAAATGATGTTAATGTGTTTTTGTCTTTTGTCCCACAGGTTGTGATCCAGGATCAGCTTGCCTGTTCAATGTTATCCTGTTGCAGGAAGGGGTTCGACGTCTTGCTCAAAGGTATTTCAGCAGGTATGAACACATTAGAAACTGAGTGCACACCTTTTGGCATACACACATTTTCCTTCATTCTCAAAAGCAGCAACCATATTTGCTGTATTGTTTGAAAATGCATGAATAAATTCTATTATTGCATGGCAAGGTATATTTTCATATTAAATAAAATTCCAATTCTATTACTTGCAGTAGAGGGAGCTTGGGCTGATATAAGGTTTTACAGTAATGAAATAGAAATAAAGTAAACATATTTAAACAGGAGGACTTACTGCAGCGTGGAATGGAGCAGAAGTCCCATCTTTTGGATGGGCTGGTGGTGAAGCACCAAGGTCGGGGGTCTCCATCAGGGTTTCTGCAGTAGTTCTCTTCAAGATACTTCTCCGGGAGACTAGGGTAAACATTGAATAGAACTCTTGTAGCTTTAGTTTAGCTTCTAGAAACAAGTTGTATGTGTTAAAATCATGAAACCCTCCTTATGGTTGGTCTATGAATTCAAGTGTAGCTCATGTAGTCTTACGCGCTGGGGATGTAGCCGTGGTTGTGAGGTTTCTGGGAGTCCCAGCGTTGGCAGGTGAAGCCGCTTTCAGTGGTGAAGATTTTTCCTCTGTAGTTCTCACCACTGCAGTGTATACACTCCTCTGTAAAGGAACAAGTACCGACATCAAACTGTTATCTGCTTTGTAATTAGTCTGCCTTGGCATCGTGCATGCATGTCGGTATTTATGTGACTAGAATGTCTGGTGTATATGCGTACAGAAATGTAAAATATCTAGGGTTGGAAATTACATTTCTCTATCCACCTCCTGCAACAGAAACAGCTTACAAGAAAATACAATATCCAATATAACACCACAATCTACACCATGCAACAGATTTCACATTGCTACCTTTTTCAAAGATAGTGTTTATTGCACAACTGTTTCTGCATTGCATTATATTGTCTGATGCTCCTGCAATTTTGTCCACCCATGTATTTTCCCATGCGCCAGCCATTTACTATACAGAGCTCTCCCAAGTCATGGGATTTCTGGAACATACATACATAGAGGATTTTACAGGCCTACAGCAGCAGGTTCTACCCAAAACTCCTCAAGACCTCAGGACTTGAGGGTAAAAATAGAAGAAATCTGGAAACTTTAAAGGAAGCTGTATTGTGCAGAAGAATAGGGAGTAATTTCAGATATACAGTAGTTTTTATATGAGCCTTAGCATTATTGTGGAATCATACCAGTGCAGCTGGGTACATTACAGTGTTCCCAGCGGGTGTTGGGGTCGGTGGTGTAGCACCAGGGTCCCCCACTGTCTCCATCAGGGTTCCTGCAGAAGTTTGAGTCCAGGTCTGCTAGGGGGTGGGACTGCGGTGTGATACTGCAGGCAGACACATTTAGGAAAAATGATATGAAAAGATATGAAAAGATATGAAAGGATATGACGTCATGTAAAATAACATGAGATGTGAATACGTACTTTGGCCTGTGTGGGTATTTTGATTCCCAGCTCTGACATGTCTTTCCTGTTTTTGTTTTGGACTTTGTCCCTCTGTAATCTGTTCCTAATCCATGCACACACTCCAGGAGGTATTCTGGACAAGACAAAGGACACTATCAGCATTACATGTTTGATCATTCACTAAAATCAGCCTGCTAATTAGGTTGAATATTTGCTTACAAAGTACAGTAATGTAATTATCATCTGTTAATCAAATTTATCAGACAATTCCCTGAGTGAATCATTTATCTGATTCCACTGAAGTGTTGTATCATCCCCAAAATCTGAGCGACAGTGGTGTTTAACTTGCAGTCCCTCTCTACTGTGTTTGCAGACACAGTCCAAACACCACGATCATGCAACATAGGCTAAACATTAACCACAGTGTGATGAAAACAAAAAGTATCATGTAAAATCTAAAGTGGAGCAGGTAACAAGTCTGTAACAAGTCTGTAACAGGTCTGTAACAGGTCTTTAACAGGACTTTAACAGGTGTCAAAATTGACAATAAATTAAAAAAAAAAAAAAAACATACCTTTTTTTTCATATAAACCTGCGCTGGTTCTGCGCAGCATCGTCTCTGTTTTAGAGTTTGCTGCTGCTGTCCAACACTCTTGATCCTTTTCAATATACATGAATGACCTGTGAGAACAGAACACAGCCAATGCAAGGCTTAAATGCTGAGCGCTAAATGTAGAAGAAGTTAAATTGTGACGTAGGTGTAAATGTAAAGTTAGTATTTCAAAAGGGTGAACTTGCTTGCATGTGAAAGATGTTTCACTGTTACATTTTTCGGCACACTGGGCCGCAGTGTTTACTGAATACTGGCGTTTGTTCAGCGAGAGGATCCATGCCCCTTCAGTTTTGGCGTAGCCATCCACCTCAGTACCACTCACTACAATCAGACACAAAAGAATTGTCATTGTCAAATATACGGTACATAGAAAATAAACATTTTCAAATGCTAAAATAATTAAAGTAATACAACAATGTATCAAGTAATAAATGGGAAACAAAATCATTACAACTTGTAACAAATATGTGTAAATGAAAGTATATCAGAATAGTAATGGAAGGTTACATGTGTAACTATAGTTCTCTGAGTTGAGCGTCTCGACACAATAGAGAACAAAAGCTATTGACAGGACAGTCAACCTTTTAAAATAAAAAAAACTCAAAAGAGTTGAGTAGTAAAGAAGAAAATACAATATGTTTACACACTGTATAATACATATACACAAACGTACATATATTTACAGTTTACATGTATGCTTCCTTGAGGAATTTTAAAATGAAATAAATACCAATTAAGATGTTTTATAGTCTTTACGATGTTTAAATCACAACTGTATTGATGCTCTAGAATCAGAAACTGTTGCTTTGATAATTTTCTAAAAACTGAATTTTGCCAGGGAGAATTGGATATTATTTATGAGACCCTCTACGAGTAGGAATTGAGAAACAGTTAAGAACTGTGCCACTTAAATTTTAACAGTGATGTAATAGTGTGCTGGGAAGCCCGCGATTTCAACCCTGAACTTCCCACCCATAGGTGAATCACAGATATTTAGATTAGGTCTCTGGGATTAAGTCTGTGCTCTGAGTCCTGTGGACTTTGAATAGCGTCAGAGGATTTGATGAAAATCCTATGACTTTTAAAACCACCACAGAAGAAGGGAATAGTGTGTTGAGATGAAGAAGAAAATTGGTAAATTGGCACACAAAACTAAATCTTTGTCCATGGACTAGTCCAGCATAAAAAAGTCAAAAGAGAACAGTAAGAATTAATGCAGAGCACCTCAAGGAGTATTTAAACATTTTAGGAAATACACTTATTAGCTTCCTTGTTGACAGCAATAAATCTGAAGCTGCAAATAGCAGTTTGATAGGAGGAAACAGTTAGTTAGCCTGACTCTATCTAAAAGGTTAAAGGTCCCATATTTTATACTTTTGCTGTGTTTTATTTGAAGGTTTTGATATCCATAAGAAGATATATGTGTTCTTATTTTGCAAATACAGTTTTAGTTTTACATTTCCTCTCTCATGCTTCTTTCTGGAGCTCTAGCAAGAGCAGTTCATTTTGTGTTGGTGTAACAGGTACTGGACTGCGGCAACCGTAAACAGCTATAAATATCCTGAAATACAGGGAAAAGAGAATAACACATGGAGACGTGGCTCGATTTAGTTGAGTCTTCCGCAGTTATGAGGAAAACCAGCAGGACATGCGCCCTCGCTACAGTCTCTGTGGCGAACCCTTATCTCACACTGCCCCCTACTATCACAAAAGAAAACCCTGCTACTGCAGTTACATCTCTTGGTTAACAAACCCTAAATGCAGACATAATATTAAATTATGGAGCACATTCAAATATTTACTTTCACAAATGTGGGCACACATTGGTGGACATCACATTGGCCTCTATTCTGATGATGATCATGTTTTCTGAGTGATGCACCGCATAGGTAACGGACTGTAGCCTACAGCTATAGGCAGTGTTGTGCTGTGAACGCCGTTCATTGAACGCGCTCATATTTTTTGTGAACGCTGAACTGAATGAATCAGTTTACAAATGGTGAATGTGAACATGAGAATGAGAGTGAACGCCACTCACGTTTTACGACAGTTTTACGGCATGCTGCATGACATCTCCATAGCATGGCTGGTGCTAGCGGTACAGTCGGTTTTGAATGTAACTCACATCTATGATCCTTCAGTGGTATACAATAATTCATTTAGTGTAGGAGTGGCAATGATTTGGGGCTGGTGATTGATGGATAGAAGGAGGTTCTATTGAAAAAAAAGTAGCAGCCGATTTATTTTAAAAAAATGGAACAAATGAACGTGAACTAGTTCATTTTTGGAACTGTGATTTATGGCACTTCATTTTCATCTGTATGAACTGAACTTTGAACTAGTTCATTTTAAGTGTGAACTGGCACAACATTGGCTATAGCTTAAAACTCATCAGTAAATGCAAATGTCGATGGTCCAGCAGACAGTCAAATTTGGACTGAAATGCTCAAGTATTTCTGAAAAAAATTACTTTAGCCACTGGTCTCTAATATTACTATAATCATATGGCTGTGCAATGACATATTGGCTTTCTGACATCCAATGATTGCGCAGCGTTTCACATGGAAATCTATTGTTTTACAATATGGGACCTTTAACAAATCTGCTTTCCAGCACCTGTAATGGTCACTAATTAAAATGTTGCATCTTATTTGTTTAATCAATATAAAACGTGAAGTGCAACAGGCTAGTTGTTTCTCCATGCTTCCAGTCTTCATGCTAAGCTAAGCTAACCATGTCCTCATCTAACTCATTTCACATATGCTTGATTATTCCTTTAATATTTGATATCAAGCCCCAATTTTTTTCAGGAAATATAAAGATGGCTCAAGTGGACCAACAGAACCATGTTGGACTTGCTTTTATAAACTTTTTTGCCATCCAGTACAGAGGTTTAGACATGCCAGGTCACTACCATTCAGCCCCATAAGTAGGTCAAATTGTTTATGAAGTAATGATACATCTCTTTTCCTTATTGTAGAGTGAAGTGAAGGCATAAACACGACACAAAAAAAGAATACTGTATGACCCGGGATTGAACCCTGGGGTACACCATAGGTGATATTTTCAGACAAAGATGTAAATTGAGAAATTTTATCCTGATGAAGCAAATTGGATTTGGAACCTTTAAGTCCAGACTGTTGCAACCCTAGATTGTCAGGCAGTTCAATTAGATTTATGTTTTCTTCAATCTATGTCTCAACAGCAACAAGAACAAAATCTATTTTTAGGTGCATGTGGACTTGTCTCTTAATATATCCTGACAGAGTTGTCCTAATGAACTACTTTCACAATGAAATGAAGCCAATCACTGTTACAATTTTTTCATATTTTATGGCAATTATATAATTACAGATTTATTCATAAGTATCACTCAAAGATGTCATTATGTCTTACCAGTGCAGATCAGGGCTCCCAGGAGGAAAGCTGCTTTGTGCAGGTCCATGGTGAGGCCCCTATACTAGCAGCTAATAGTCAGCTAAGTTACAGAGGTACCTCCTGTTATATTATTGGGCTCCTTTGGACGCGTTGGGAAGACAAATAGGACAGTTCAATCATTAGTCAATCATTGGCTGGACAAGGACGGCAAAAGAGCAACAGGTCAAAATCCTTGTTTATGGGAGATTCTGGGACACAAAGTGTTGCACTGCAAAGTCACAGAGTGTCATCCTTTCTGTTATGTGTTGAATATTATTAAATATTTTCTTCAGACTATGTACCGAGATGCACCCACTGACTTCTTTAGCTCTTCTGTTGCTTTTCTGCAGTTACAATAGATTTATGAAACTGATCATGAGCTTTGACCCCTTTCTGATATCATGTGACCTTTTCTGTTTTCTTATCAACAAGCCAGTTCTTTGCACATCCTTCTTCAGTATGCATGCATGTGCTGTGTGGTGTTAAAAATGTAATTATAGTAGGAGTGACAGGGTGCGTAATGAGGGGCATCTTTAATGGTAATGTGTGTCCGTGTTTAATAACGTCATTAATGTATTACAGACCCGAATTTCCTTCTGCTGGTGAATACTATGTGATCTAGAGCAAATTAGATCAATATATACAGTTAATCTTCAGCTAAAAGGGACCCATGTCCTGAACTGCAAATATATGATTACAAAATAACCTACTTTAGACTGCTCAGTGTGTGGTGGGGCAGAGTAACTACTGTTCAATTGTGTCACTTTCTATTAAAAAAAACTTCAACTTTAAGGCAGTTTTCAGTCAAATTTTCACCTGAGCTAATGATGAGATGAAGGTTTAACAGAGGAAGCTACAATGCAAAACCTATTCATTCACAGATTTGTAATCACGTACACCTGTTATCATACACTGTGTGCTTGAATTCCTACTGTATGACAGTTACAGAGGGCTTTACTTGAATGAGGAATAGTGTCACACTATAGTGTAACATCAGCATATTTATGAAAGCATTTAGAGAGAAGAGTTGAAATTTAAAGATCCCCCTCCAGACAAAAACCTTTGCTTTGAATAATAATTTAAGTGCAGTGATTTAGAAAAAATGAATTACTCATTAAAGAATCCAACATTTCTGAATATGCAAATATTGTTCACGTTGTTTGTTTGTGTTTGAGTGTTTTTGTACCAGAGGCTTTAAATTTCATCACGTTTGTTTGCATACCGCAACACGATTGGCTTCCAAAACAGTTGTCATCTTCAACTCACATTTACAATGAGCAAAAAAATGTTTGTTGCAGCTCCTCAAACGTGAGGATTTATGGCATTTCATTGGATTTCTAATATCACAGTAATCTGGATATCTTTGGGTTTTGGACTGTCGGTTGGACAAAATAAGAAGTTTGAAGACACCACTTTGGGTTCACTTAAGACATATTTTTAACCAAACAGATAATCGATTAATTGGTAAAATAACAAATTCATTGCTAAATAAAATAATTATTAGTTGCAGCCCTGGTCCAGTAAGTGTATCTTCTCAATTACCAAGTGCAGTTTTGACATTCTTCCATAAATTTGCATTGTTTTATATTTCTACACATATACATATCAGACTGAAATATTATACTTTTTACTCGACTACATTTATCTGACATTTATATCATATAATCTAATCCACCCAGTAGAACTTTAAGTAAATAAAATTCGTTCTATATTGACAAACAATATTAAAATGCTTTTACATGTATTTGTTAATGATAAAAAGTTGCTGTTATATTCTATAACACTTTGGAAAGAGGCATTCTGCATAATTAGTGCTGTTCATTCAGGTATGTTTAATCACCTGTTAAATTTTTCCTTGCTGCAACAATAAATTAACAGTCTGCCCATGTTGGTCCCCTCCCCCTGGAACTTAATCTGAACAAATGAGACTTTCTAATACCACGCAATGGCCTGCAGAGGGTGCTGTTGATCATCAACTTTAAGTAGATAAAAAAAATATTCCAGCACCTCTCTAAGTTAACCTGAAGTAACAATGAGACAGAGGTGGATGATACTGACAAAAAGACACCTCGCCATTGCTCCACACGAAAAGAAAGTGAAGACAAAATAATTACATTATAGTCCTTAATGGAAGATAAAATGATACATCCCAAAACTTCAATTGAGGGCTTACAGGATACAGTATAAGGCACTTTAAGACACTGTGCCTGTAAACTGCGGGTGTGATTGGCTTGTGATTGGAGGGACCTGTGATGTTCAGCTGCTCTTTTTCAATGATACACCCCGTTTCAACCAGGAAGATAAATATGAAACTTATATGGTTTAAATTATTAATGAACTTATTTAAGTGAGCACTCCTAGCAGAGGGATTCTCGACCTGACCTCTTTTTTTAAAAACAGTTATCTCTCTGCCATACGGAGCCACCAGCATAAAAATTGCTGAAAGCAGCTTTAAAGGAACATTTCGCCATTTTAACATTAACTTACAGGAGAGACGTTAATAACCTCAATTTAGGTTTGAAGATCACACATTTTTAATGCGAAGGTTATATAACAAACGGATGGGGTGATATTTTACAGACATGGATGTTTATCATTCAGGAACCAAGTAAAAAAGATATACTTTTGGAATTGCATTATGGGAAGTGTGCAATAGGATCCATTGGTTTTGACGTTTTGCCCTTAGGGATTAAAAAGTAAAGTTCCCCAACTCCATGGAAATGCAATATAAAATGGAAATAGTCACACAGAATAATATACCAATAACAAAGGTTTTCAAACTTAAAATACATATTTTTTCTGCTTTTATCAGAGACAAAAAGAGAGAGAAATATGCAGCACAGTCTCCATCAGTTAATTATATTTTTAAACATAATGCATGAATCTAAGCTATAGAAGAAAGTGCTGACAGATTCTCATGCAAATCATGTGGTTGTTAATACCGCTTTGCAAGGAGGAGGAAAGGTTATGATGCCATTTAAAATGTTATTTATCTTTTTTGAATGTTGTGTTTGTAGGTCTGTCAAAACTGGATTTTAGTCACCATAAAAATCTGGAATTAAATATGATTGGCTGATTGGCTGGCAGAACATTTTTAATCATGAAGCTGACAAAAACCAACAACCTATAAGGACACATTATTGATTCAAGGTACACAGTAGAGTTTTTCATCAATAGTAGAGGTATGGAGCGATACTTTGATGATTGGTTCTCGTTAATGTCTCATGGACATACATGAGCACGGGGCTTGGCTTAGGACACATCGTCTTTTCTTTGAGTGGCCGTACAGGAAATGATATGTACTGGTCCCCTCACGTACATACACTCTCCTTTCACATACATGTATTGTCTCTCTGACATATGCATATATCTACATTCATATTCATGTGAAAGAGAATGTATGTATGTGAGAGCTTGCTATAAAAATTGTGTAGAGCTAGGACTAAAGCAGAACATGCCTGGCCCAACTATTATATAGAAAAGCTGATGCTACAAAATCATTTTCTTTATTTTATCGTATTTGTGTGTGAATCCGTGTGCTTGAATCTGTGGCCCTACCTTGGCCTCCTTGTTTGAAATGGTCTGCAAAAATAGATTTAGTTCAAAAGGGTCTTATAACTCAGCTTCGACCATTTTACTGAATGTAAAATCCTACAAATGGACTTTTAATGGACTCTTCTTTTTAAATAACATTCAAGTTACAATTTTACCTCACATTTCCTTGTCCTTTCTCTAAACAAAAGCAGATGGATTCTTTGAAATATAATTGTCCATTTTTTCCAGCTATAGTAACACAACTCGTTGTTTCACCGAGAGACAAAGTGTATCGGTTTTGTTCTATGGTCTTGCAAGTTGAAGGTCAGTCTCCTCCGTAAAGTGGGACCACAACAATACATCACACAGAGATGGCGAGCGAGAAGTGTAGGGTCTTTGGCGTCCAAGGTTCGCTGCACAATCAATATCCCACTGTCAGACCTTAATTTAGAAATGTCCCTTTCTCCTTAAAAAGCGAAGAATGGCTGCTTTCTGCGGCTGCTTCGCTCAGTGTTTCATGTCATTTTTCGTTGTGCAACTAAAAAGAAAATCAAATAAATGCTTAATTCCTATTGTACACAATATACACTATATTTCAGCTGGATGTGTCTCTAATGTCTTTAAACCTCTTTTGTGTTCTTCTTCCTTTTTCTTTACTTATCTTTTGTGTAATTACGGCAGATTTGGACTTCACACAGATTTTGTTTTTTAAAGAAAGGTCAAACAAAAACTCAACATCCACTCAGTGTATTGTTAATTGTAGTAATACAGACTGCACATGGAAAAGATTAACTGGTGACCACATATAAATTCTCCACTCCGAGTGTTATTCATTAGAGGATTGAATGTTTTTTTTTAAAGGCTTTGCTCTTCTTTCCTTTTCACTAGCAGGCATGAAAAGACAGTCAAATCAATTAATATCCATTTTTTAAGTTTTACTGACAGGACATGCAAATCAATGTTTTATCGCTCAAACACTGTTGAGAGCTTGAAACCAGAATGAAAGCTTCATATAAAAAAAGTAAAACCTTGAAATTATATCAAAAAAACTGTTGATATCAAAGCTAACAATGTCCCCTGAAATCACAATGAGTCTTAATTCAAATCTGAGAAAAGAAAACTCAGGTTTCAAGTTTCTGTCACAGTAAAATTTAACTCAACTTAACATTATGAAGTTAATTATAATATGGGCTCCACTTACAGTGCACAGAATATATAGATGTTATACATGTATTTGTAGAAAGACCGTCATGCGGAACAACATGTGTTGTAATATGCACACTAATTAAAAAATCGAGCTGTATAACGAGCATGGAGGTTCATTCCTCACTTTGGAAACACATTCAGACAGGTGACTGAAGGAAAAACCAACATAAAGGCCCAATTCCAAATCCGGCCCCTGTGCCCTCCTTACCCATTCTCACTCTATTTGCGTGTTCACATGGAGGGTCCGCCACATCAAGTGTCATTCAAACCCAATTACCCTAAAGGGAGGGTGGGTTATAAAGCCCTCCAACACCGAGTGCATCGATACAGGCATAGAAACCACACTCCCAGAGAAGTGCAGCAGTACTTTGAGTCCACCTTGGATGAAATGCCACATATCTACAAATGTGAGATCTGCTCAATTACTTCCGACAATAAGTCATAAGTTGCCTCACCTCAAACAGGTATTTGATAGACAGCTTCAGCGCTCCTTGACATTAATTTTACAAGTCTCTGGACTCAACTGCAGGGATGAACACCATTCTTCCAAAAGATATTCCCTCCTTTGCTGTTTTGATGATGGTGCTGTCACATGTAAACACATCCATCCAAAATCGGTGTTCAGTTGGGTTGAGATCTGGTGACTGGATGGGGACACTGTTATCCTGGGCGGAGACCACTCCTCTCAGGTAAAGGAAATGTTTCATCACAGGATAAAGTGACCACTCAGGACAACTTTGTATTCATTTGCAGTGAGTCTTCCCACTAAGGGCACAAGTGTACTCAAACCACGCCAGCAAAATGCCCCCACAGCACAACAAGGCCACCAGATCCCCTCACTGGAGTCAAGCATTCAGGCCTGTATCATTCTCTTGGTGTTTGCCACACATGCAACTTGCCCACTTGTGGAGAACATGGTGTAGGATGAGTCAGGGAGGACACCAGTACCTCTGGTTTTTGCACCACTGAACTCTGAAATGTTCATCCATCTTTGTAATGAGGGGTTCATCCCCTTCAGCCCTGCTATAACGTCCCTGACTGTGGACGGACTGTTGTTGTTGACACAGTCTGATCACATCTTGCAATGACATTCTCAGTCACCTGATGAAGAGCTGCTCTTCTGTTTCCTTACATATACATAGACAAATTTGACACAAATGTCCTGATACTAGGAGTAAGACGTTTCTGGAAAGAGGTTCATGATACAATTGGACTGTGGTTTTAATATAATCTCCCTTTGAACCTACCTGGATATTTTTTATCATGAATTTATAAATTAGGATCTTAATATAAAAAAGGACCAATAGTGCTATATTTATTATGAAATATCTGTTCTAATTTTAGACTGTTTTCACTCATTTTGTGTCTCTCTGGTAGTTGATCACTTTCTGGTAGGAGCTTTCAGTATTAACTGTTAATGTGCTATCAGTTGCCAATACTTTGATATTGTTTTTGCTCAGAGGAGTTGGAGGGGAGGGGTTGGTGTGTGGGGGGGTAAGAATATGACGTGATGTACTCTTTTTTTTTTAGTTTTTTTTTATAATTCTTCCTTTTTCTATAGTATAATTGTATATTTGAGCTTCAAAATACAGGAAAAGAAAGGGTTAAAAAGCACAGTTTTCCAGTTTTACAGCACATAGGTGGCATAAAGAAATGTGAAAGAAAAGACAAGCAAATGCATTAGCACTGCAAAGTCTTTCCAGGTCATTAAACATAAATAAACAATTCCTTATGTGTTGTGTGAGAGCAGCAGCATTTCTGTGTTTACGTCTTCCGTTTATGCTGTATGTCATTTTTCATATGCTTATGCATTCCTAAGTTGTGCTCACTCTGCCACAGTCCAATGAAAGATACAATAATAATAATTTCCAAGATATTAGACTATGTTCAAGTACAGCAGGCTTTACAACAGGATGGCAGAGGCTAGAAATAGGCATTATGGCAGGGTGCACGATTTCTCCATTGGCATTCACAATGGCGATGGAGGTAATCATTAGAGCTTCTAAGTGGGTTGTAGGTGGAGAGAGGCGGCAGGATGGGATGCGCCTTACACCAATTAGGGCCTACATGGATGACATGACGTTGATAACTACAACGGTGCCATGTATGAAAAGAGTACTTGAGAGACTTAATAAAAACTTAAAGTGGGCTAGTATGAAAATCAAGCCTAGTAAGTGTAGAAGTATCTCAATAAGTAGAGTGAAGTTAAGTGATAGGAAGTTTGTAATAGACGAAGAGGAAATTCCAATAATTAGGGAAAGATCGGTAAAGAGTCTAGGTAGGTGGTACAAGGCAGACTTGAATGACGGAGAACAGGTAGTGCAGTTTCGGAAAGATGTTGCTGAGGGACTGGATAGAATAGATAAATCAGGGCTTCCAGGAAAGTTGAAGTTGTGGTGTCTGCAGTTCGGGTTATTTCCCAGGCTGATGTGGCCACTGTCTGTATATGAGATTCCATTATCTGCTGCAGAAAAAATGGAAAGATTAGTTAGCTTTTACATTAGGAAGTGGCTAGGTGTTCCTAGATGTTTAAGTACGGTGGCACTGTATGGGAAAGGCATACTTCAGCTCCCAGTAACTAGTCTAGTGGAGGAGTTTAAATGTACTAAGGTTAGGACAGAGCTCCTGTTATCTGGGAGTAAAGATGTGGTAGTCAGTAAGGTGGTTCCAAACCCAATCAAGGGGAGAAAGTGGAATCCAAGAATGGCAGTGCAGGAGGCAGAAGCAACGCTCAGGCATACAGAGATTGTGGGTAATGTCCAAATAGGCCGGGGAGGCTTGGGGCTTGGCCCAGGCAAACCGGTGTGGAGTAGAGCAGGTCCCAAGGAAAAGAGAAAGCTAGTTGTGGAGCAGGTTCGTAGACAGGAGGAAATATTAAGGGGTGCAAAGGCAGTGGCCCAGGCTAAGCAGGGACAGTGGTTGAATTGGGAAGGTGTAGACAAGAAAAAGCTTAGCTGGAAAGAGCTGTGGAGTATGGAGGAAAGTAGTATTAGATTTTTGATAGGGGCAACATATGATGTATTGCCAACTCCCCAGAACCTAAAACTCTGGGTAAATGGAGACCCGTTATGTTCATTGTGTTCAGGTACTGCAACTTTAAAGCACATTTTGTCAGGCTGTAAGGTTAGTCTGTCGCAAGGCCGGTATACGTGGCGACATAACCAGGTTTTAAAAAGCTTAGCTGCAGGAATTGAAGATTTACGGAGGCAGGCAAATTTAGGAGGGTCTAAAATAAAGAGAGTTGCAATCAAGTTTGTTCAAGAGGGAGAGAAAGTTGGTAAGACAGCAAGGAGGCAAGGCAGCTTAGAGGATGCTTGTGATTGGGAAATGCAGGTAGATTTAGGAGGAAAGCTTGTTGTTCCCCAGGAAATAGCCAGTACAAAGCTAAGGCCTGACATAGTCTTGTGGTCTAGGAGTAGAATGAAAGTATATTTCATAGAGCTGACTGTTCCGTGGGAGGCTTCAGTTGAAGAAGCATATGAAAGGAAAAAGCTCAGGTATGTAGAGTTAGGGGCAGAAGCAGAGCAGCGAGGATGGAAAGTTAGGATTTGTCCAGTGGAAGTAGGATGTAGAGGATTTGTAGCAAGGTCTGTTGTTTCTTTGGTGAGGGAGTTAGGAGGAAGTGGACAGAGTGTGAGGAAAATAGTAAAGGACATGTCAGATGAGGCAGCAAGATCCAGTCAGTGGATTTGGATGAGAAGAAATAATGGTAGCTGGGGGCCCAGCAGGGGGAGCATGCGGTTAGTCCAGGTGAGGTGGCCTGTATTGTTTGGTTGCATTGTTTGAATTGGTCTGTAGTGTGTCTTTGACTGTCTAGGTGAGTTTGTTTGTTTTAGGTGAGTTGTTGGAGAGTGGGGGAGTAGGGGGAGGTAGAGCACAGCCTAATCCGGCGGGGGAGAGTTTAGCTTAAAAAAAGGCATCTCTCCTTGACTCTACCTCCCTCATTCAAAATGGCCGCCACTTTCTCCAACTGGTTAGGGGAGTTTGTTTGCTGAATCTGCTGGTGTGTTTTGTCCGAGTTGATGATGTTGTTTGTGGTAGCATAGGCAAGATAAAGGAGAAAATAGTTGTGGTGTGAGGAGCAGTGATGGCTGGCATTAGGGGAGTGACTCTGGGACGCCAGTGATCACTGTCTAGCCTCCTGGAGGTGTCGTGGGACCAACTGGACGAAACACTGGTGAAAGGAGGTTCCCACCTGATGACCCCAAAGACATGTTAGTTATCACTGCTCATTAGTCTGTGTAGCCAAATTAATACTTATCATAGGACTTAGGATGTTAAGCTTAGGGAGCTATTCACTGAGTCTGGTCCATTTTCTGTAGCACAAGTTTCTTGTGTTTACCTTAAATTAAATGATAATAATAATAATAATGATAATAGTTCATTATAGTCTGAGAACAAGAACTCTCACCATATGGCCATGTAATCAGTTTGGGTTTTTCTTCAGACCAACAACCTGATCAAGCAAAAACATATCATGGTCATTTTTTATTATGGACAAGAAAAACCTAATTTATTGCTCCTTCAAAATGCCACCTCTTTGTGTGTTTTCAATTACAGCAACACTGGACAGAAGGTCCCGTCAGATGGACACAAAGCAAGGTGTTATTGTGATGGTGTATTAGAGGTGCACTGTCATAAACTGTGCAACACTTAAAAAAAAAATAAAAAAAAAACATTGTTCCCTAAATTGAGTGCATTTTTCCTTTGATTAAAGCATTGCTTAAGTGACTTGTCCTTGACTGGGCCATTGTACAGCACTGTGGTTTTGAAGGATGTGTGATTAAACACACTACACACAATACAGGTATTTTGTGCTTTGTGTACTCTTGGATATTACAACTGCTGCACACAGACATGACAAATAGAGTGAAACCGCGCTTTCGACCCTGCACGTCCCACATCTGGTTCACAGTTTCACTGCTTAAAAAAAAAGTGAAACGAATGGATAAAAATGCTAAACAGGTTAGCATCATTGTGTCATTGTATTATCAGATACGAGTGGCAGCCCTAATCCTCTTGACTGAAAATGAAAATATTTCCTCTTTGGGTGAGTGCTTGTCACAGACCTCTTTGTCAGTGTTGGTCGTCATGCCAGAGAATCAAGATATTTCCTGTTTCACAGCTTCAGATGGCTTAAAAAGCAGTTGCAAAGGGAGAAAATAGGCTAAATGATACAAAATTACAGCGGAAACTCATAATGTGCAGTTTTTACTTAAAAAATGCCTCAGTTCAAACTGCTGTGTTTAAAAGAGGAATGTTGGCACTGCTTTGAGGGGATAAGATTTGACACCTCTGTGGTTAAGGTTTGGGAAAAGATTGTAGTTGTAACAAACACTTTGTGTGTGTTTTTTTTAAAGCATGACTACAATGGTCCCTGAACTTTAACAAACACTGACTCACAACCCAAACACAAAGACAAACAATGATCTCCTGTGTTAAAGTCCAACATTTTGTTGACCCATCCATCCACCTCAGCCTCATCCCTCTGTGGACGCACTGTCATCAGACTTCCTCCTTTGCTCTGTCTGTTTTTTTAACTACAGTTGCTTCTGGGGAGGACAGACTCCAGAATATGTCTCCATTCATAGACAATGACAAAGAAATGCAGAGAAAAGGCCATATAATAATTAAATTAAATAAGTAAAACATCATTATGTTTGTGCTTAATGCTTAATTTTTATCATTATTGCTTTCCATGAGCTCCTAAAAGATATCTAAGTTCTCAAATACAATTATTAATATATATGTGACTTGGGGGCTTCATAGTTTTTTTCATTTACCATATATTGTAAATACAGATAAATATAAAGATTAAGCAACAACAGAAAGGCAAAAAAAAACAAACAGTTTCAACAAATCAAATCACTGTGTAACAAGGTCACAGATCTCAACTTTAACATGTACATGTAAAAACAGTAGCATTTTATTCTCTCTTCTATACTGAAAGAACATCAGCTGACTCTGCAATGTCAAATTTCAATATTAGAATCCAACTGTGATTGATGTGTTTGATTTGCTAATTCTAAAATTAATATTAATAATATTGAGCTGTTTATTGATTGTCAGATTTGTATATATGTTGGTTGCATAGACAACTTATTTAAAACATTACCACCAATGGCCTCAAGAGGTCGCCAAAGTCATCAGATCGTTGTCTTAAGACTGCAGAAAGAAAGAGGTCTGACAGAAAATTAAGACATTGATTAAATATCAAAAATCTAACTATTTAACATTGTTCACTGGCTTAATATCCACAGTTGGTGAAATATTTGTGTGTACTTAATGTTTGGTATTTTCTTCCTTTTGGAACCTGCCATAATGAAATAAACATTTTTTTTAAAAAAGAAGAAAAATTTTGCCAAAAATACTGAGTTCACAAGAATGAATGTTTCAGATATACATGAAAACATTGTAAGTTGACACTATCCTTCAGTTCACTCAGCTTCAGCTGACCACCTCCTCATTGCTTCATATCTTCTGTTGTTTCAGGAAGAACACAATGCATCTCCATATAGACAAGCACATATACAGAGCTGCCACAAATATGCACATATGCACACATGCACACACAGAGTCCAATGTGCTGAGTCCAGCTGTCTCTGTCTCTGCCATTACTGTAAGAGAATACCCCCGGCCGCTGCTCTAACCCACTCCATCAATCTCTCTCTGTTTGACAGAAACTATGCCCACCTGTTCTCCCACAGTCCACATGCAGAGACTCAGAGACTCAGAGGCCGGAGCCCAACGCGCGACTTACTTCAGGTCTGGGTTGATGGAGGCAGAATGTGGTTGGTGCGTTCAGACTCACATGGTCATAATGTCTCAAATCAAAAAACATCAGCTACACAGTTTCAGATTTTACCCATTTCCATTGCTGTGACTCTGTAGACTTGGCTCTTAAATACATTAGTATTTAGAAGCCTACTCCTACTTTACAAGGATATTTCCAATTTGGAAGACTTTCCATTGGTGCTTTATACTACAGTGCATTCAGAAAGTGTTCAGACCCCTTCACTTTTTGTTACGTTGAAGCCTTATGCTAAAATCACTTTCATTCATTTTGTCCCTCATCAATCTGCATTCAATATCCCATAATGACAAAGCAAAAACAGGATTTTAGAAATTTCTGCAAATTAATTACAACTTAAATCCCACATTGACAGAAGTATTCAGACACCTTTCTATGACACTTGAAATTTAGCTCACCTGCCTCCCATTTCTCTTGATCATCTTTGAGGTGTTTCTACACCTTGATTGGAGTCCACCTGCAGTAAATTTACCCAATTTGGACATGATTTGGGAAGACACACCTGTCTATATCAGGTCTCATAGCTGACAATCACATCAGAGCAAAAACCAAGCGATAAGGAGGAAGGAGCTGCCTGCAGAGCTCAGAGACGGGATTGTGTCAAGGCACGGATCTAGGGAAGGATGCAAAAACATTTCTGCTGCTTTGAAGGTTCCCAAGAGCACAGTGACCCCAATCATTCTTAAATGTGAGAGGTTTGGAACAACTAGGACTCTTCCTATGGCTGGCTGCCCAGCCAAACTGAGCAATCAATGGAGAAGGGCCTTGGTAAGAGAGGTGACCAAGAACCTGATGGCTGAGCTCCATAGGTGTGGAGATGAAAGGAGGAATGACAACCATCAATGCAGCACTCCATCGATCTGGGCTTAATGTCAGAGTGGTCAGAAGAAGCCTCTTCTCTAAAGCACATAAAGGATTCTCAAGATTGTCTGGCCTGATGAAACTAAGATTGAACTGTTTGGCCTCAGTTCACACAACATGTCTGGAGGAAACCTGGTAAAGTTCATCAGCTGCCCAACACCATCCAGGACAATGACCCTAAACACACAGCCAAGACAACGCAGGAATGGCTCTGGGACAACTCTGTGAATGTCAGAGCTGTTACTGGAACCCAACTGAACATCACTGGAGAGACCTGAAGATGGCGGTCCACTGACGGTCCACTGACGGTCCACTGACAGTCCACTGACGGTCCCCACCAAACCCTGACAGAGCTTGAGATGATCCGCAGAGAAGAAAGGCAGAAAACCCCTGAATCCAGGTGTGCAAAGCTTGTTGCGTCTTACCCAAGAAGACTCGAGGCTGTAATCGCTGCCAAAGGTGCTTCAACTAAGTACTGAGTAAAGTGTCTGAACACTTATCTCAATGTGATATTTCAGTTTTTATTTTCAGAGCATATTGAGTGTAGATTGAAATGATTTGAGCATAAAGCTGCAACATGACAAAATGTGAAGAAGGTGAAGGGGTCTGAAGACTTTCTGAATGCACTGTATCTAAATCAAGTGTGTCCCTGCTGCATCTCCACTGTTGCAGTGTTTTCAGACAGAAGGTGTCAGGTTACTGTGCTCAGGCTCTCAGTTTGTTTTGTCACGGCAAAGAGATGCCATACAAAACGTTCTTAAGGCCAGCATGGTGAGAACTGGTAAACACATTAAGAAAAGACCCCATATGTAACATTGTGCAAACACACTAAAAGTATGTTTCTTCATGTACCTCATGCACAACACCAGGACCCTGAAACTCAAGCAGGTAAATGGAATTCAGCCATTATTAATGTTATATTTTCACCTGTACTTTTCCTAATCTAACATGTCAAAATGTCTTTTATTCAAAAAAATTCAGGAACTACAGGTGAAGGAGATCCAGTGTGGATGCTTTTACATAATCAGTTCACATTTAAACTCATATACCATGATCTTCCTCTAAACTTAAGCAAAGTGCTTATGTGTCGTGAACCCAATCATGGACAGGACTCTGGATGCAAACCCCGGTGTCGTACGCCCACCAACCACGCCAACCACGTCCTGGTTAATCTGCTGTCATTAATAAATTTAGTGTTTCACGAATACAAAAAAAAAAGTTTCCTGTGACCATAATCCAGGCAGCTATTACATTTCCTACTAGATGTATTCAAAGGCAATTTTGTATTTAGGCGTACCCATGTTCACTGGCTGAATTCTAGCTCAAAAATGGAAACAATTTCTTGTCCAAAAACACAGGCTTTAATGTGAATATCAGTCTAACTGTGTGAGCCTTGTAATTCAGTAGCGATCTCTGCAGGATGTGCCCCGCCTCTTGCCCAGTGTGAGCATGCATTCAGACGCCTGCGAGCCTGTAGGATAAGTGGAAAGATACTGGAGGACTGGATGAATGGGAAACACAGCTAAGGTGGACAAGGTGAATCTGCTGATTATACAGCAGTGTTTAAATGAAGGAGGTCATTTCAGTCATGCACCAGTAAAAACAAAGAAGCGTCTACAGCAAGTGCTACAGCGTTTTCTCTTTTTTTATTTTCTTCTTGCTCCTGTGACGTGCTGAAAGTCCAGTTGAGCTGATGCAGAGCGCTTTTTTAAGTCGAACTCTAATGTGTTTCAAAAGGTGGAATTACCAAAATCTTTATTTCCAAAATCTTTTTACATTTAAAACCTTGACTAGTTCTCCTTTTTTTTTTTTTTTTTTTTTTTTTTTTTTTTAAATCTACAATTTACGCAGCTGTAATTTCTTTTAAGATTAAAGTTTTTAATTCCTAACTCAAACATTCTTTGCAGTTTGTGGGATTTGTGGGATTTGAACCAATGATCCTCTGATCTCTAACCTTTAGGCTGCTCCTGCCCCCATCTAAGTTAAAAATCCTTTTAAACTCTTTTACTCAAGGTTTTTTTTTTCCTCTTTTCACTGTGGCTATAGATCACCTGTCCAACCAGATTCACACCTCACCAATCACTCTTCATCCCCTCCTCTTTCCCTCCTTCCCACTCTACCTGTTTGGTCCTCAGCTCCATTAAGAACACACACACACACACACACACACACACACACACACACACACACACACACACACACACACACACACACACACACACACACACCCCCCCACCCACACACACACACACACACACACACACACACACACACACACACACACACACACACACACACACACACACACACACCCTGAGGCCCAGTGGTGCTTGCTAATGCTTGTGGGACTCAGGCAGGAAATGGGGTGGTGGTGAGGGTGGAGGGTTATGGAGGAAAGGGGGTTCAAGGTGGATCTCCTCTCAGGTTACCTGTCCAGGTAAGTCTGTGTTTGTTTTGCGTTACCTCCCAGTAGTCCGGAGGTCCAGGCTGAGACACGGAGAGCTCTCTGTTCAAGTGTGTGTGTGCGTGTGTGTGAGGTGCTGTTGACATTTGAAAGAGGTGATACTTAATCCGACTATTGTAGAAGACTCTGTATATCCTCCACACACACACACACACACACACACACATTCCTTTGAGCAGCAGTGGACTCGACAGTCCGGCTTGTATCTGTGTTTGTGTTGTCTTCTCTCAGCTCAGAAAATAACCTGCAGACCAGGCGTCTGTCCTCTTAAAAATAAAATCACAGCAATTGATGGGATACATCTATCGTCCCAGATAAGACTTGTCAATGCAACGTTGGCACAGTTTCAGGCAGAGCAGAGGCCAAGCTTTCACTGCCTCTGAGAAATATACAGACAGCTGAGCCGGGAGACGACGGGCTGGCCGCCTTCATGTCGAGATGAAGTTGGAAAGACTTGAGAGAAAACACTTGTCTGTTTTGCTACTGTCCAACATTCATTTAGGAATTCAGGAAATATTGTAGTTGCTCTTCTTAACAGTTGGTATCTATTCAGTAAAATGCATTGCTGCACCAAAACTGATGGGCTTAGGTGTCTTCGTAGTGAAGGGAACAACAACTTGGAGATTAGTGATGAACACCATCTCAACCTCCAGAAAAAGATACAGTACTGGATAAATGATTTAACTGACATGAGAGCTTAAAGGATGATTCAAGTTAATTACATATCTTGTCAGTATCATATTACTTTCTGTGCAGGGTTTTGTTTACAATAATTAAAGCTCATTTATATGGATGCTGGGAGGTGCTGCTGGCCCCTTCTGAGTGGTGTTTGTTTGTTTTTTTTGTGACACCAGTGCTGTTTGCGGTGAAAGTGTTTTTTTTTATTCCTTCACCGTCAGAGGTCGGGAGCCTTGAATGTCAATGGAGATGCGTCTGACGTTGGCCTGTCCTGCTGCAGCATTAAGTCATGGGGAGCAGTGACAGATGAACTGCAAGGCACAGTTGGCACGTTGATGTTAAATGTGAAGTGTGGGAGACTTAGCATGCATTATGAGTGACACTTACACTAGAAAATATGTTAAGTCACTCGCTGACTTAGCAGAAGCGGTAAAACTATTCCTTCCTCGTTAGATTTCAGATTGAGGAGGCCCACCGGTCCCATAAAGATCCACCAGAATCAGATATCTTCATCCATTCAAGCTCGTCCGCTTCACCCTACTTTCCTTCCTCATCTCAGGCCAGTTTGGTTTCCTGTGACTTTTTATGGTTTTCTATCTCAACTTGCAACTTCAGTCCAGCAGGAAATTAAATACGATCCTAAACCTTGCGTAGTATGTGAAAACAGTGTAATAAACATTGTAATAACCTCCAAATCAGTATGCATTCATATACGTGCAACTAAACAGAAAAGACAAAGTTGTTGCTGTATGTTTCGTTGTTGGTGACATTATTGACACATATATCAGTAAAAGGCAGATGTCTATTTTGAAGCTTTATGCTAATCAACAACAATAAAGTAGGTCTCTTTCTCTAATATGCATATTTATTGATGCTGTGTGAATGTTATTAATGCTTCAGAGCAGTAATGAGCCATTTAAAAATGATAAGTTTGGTTTCTGAGGTTGTGAAAACTGGATTTCCAACATAAATAGCTTTGTTTTTAAGATCAAGATCAAATTAAATTTAACTTTACTTCACACAAAAATCAAAACACACAACAATAAAGTGACGGGGACAAAAGCTCTTAAACTCATCACGAACACAATTTGACCGTCATAATATATCCTGGAAAATAGTTAGGGAGGGGGTGACTTGGCTCACCTGGTAGAGCGCGTACAGTTTAGTCTTGGTCCTTCCCAGCAGCGGCCTTGGTTTGAATCTGACCTTTGGCCCTTTGCTGTGTGTCAACCCCAACAGTGCAGTTAACCCCAACCTTTTCCAAGTCATGGCCCACTTCAAAATCTCAGAACTGTTCCCGGCCCACTTCTGACCCCATAACAATATGGAGGCTAAATAAAGTCTTCTCAGAGAACTTTTTCCTTTATTATAATGATAATGATCAAACATTCAGGACTGAACTGAAAGCAGGAGAATCTCAGTCTCTCTTTTTTGTTTGACAGAGGAGAGATCTCTTGCTGATTCACCATCTGTCTCTTGACCCTGTCCCTTTAATTATTCCTGTTGCTAACAAACTATCCATTTTAGTATTCCAGTTTTTGTCGTGGATGTGAGCTTTTATCGTGCAATCAGGCTGTGATAGCAAACAGGTATATCCGACAACAGCATAAAGTTCCTGTCATTGGCTGATCACAGTGAGAGGCCTTAATACGAGACACAAAACTATGAAAGCAGGTTTTTTTTTTAACTATTTTAAGGTTTTTAAAGATGATTTTGTTTTAAAACATTTACAAACATTTTTTAATATTTCAATTTTTTTTTATAATTTCATATTTTCACCAAAAGTGGACTGTTTTGCAAATGATTTGTCTGCCCACTTGCAAGACCTTCCCAACTCACAAGTGCGACATGGCCCACAGTTCATCGTTCACATACCGTGTGCAACCGTAACCACGTGTTTATCATTGTAACCATGACAACGAAGGTCCTCCAACCTTTAAGGAAGCACATATTTCAACAAAATCATAATCTTTCCCTAAACCTAACCAAACCGTGTCCGTCCCACAGCCTTAACCTTGTGTTTATTATTGTAACCGTGACGATGAAGGTCTAATGCGCATGCTGCTGTATGGGTGCTATTTCATTAGATGCCCGTATGGGTGGTGCCCTGTGCTGGAAAGGAGTCATATATTCTCCTTCTCTATACATACACATAAAGACCTTGCAGTTGACATCAGTAATGAAGTGATCGCTGATGGACGTGACGTGAGCCAGCCCTCACCAGAGAGATGATGACGTGAAACTATAGGTGTTTTAAGTGCCAAAGAAAAGAGCAGTGTGATAGACAGTGATAAAAGACAACCACCACCTCTGTCTCTACCTTTTATCGTTTAAATCCCTCAATCAGTTCATTTTAAAACTGTATGAAATGAAACTAATGTGGAGCATAGGGAGCTTTTACCATTTATGGATCTGTCCACACTGTTACAGTTTCCACTTCTCCCCCATTTGAAATTAATGGGAATCAAGTGTGTGGGAGGTAAACAAACCTCAGACCCACGATTTGTTTTACCCCACAGCTGACAGTTCTGGCAGCGGAAGCCTGGATAATAAGAACCACAGCTGTGTTTCCACCCGACTCTGTACCTCCACCTAAACGCAGCACACATTTGGTTGGTCCATTGTGGGCTCTGACAAGCAGATCAACTATTTTAATGATTTATTTAATGTAGCCTGTCACTGGGTTTGTTGATGCAAGTTTTGGTCCAAAGTGTTTGTGTTGTCATCTGGCATTTTGAGACTGAAACAGACAGAAAGACAGAAGTGAATGTCACTGACATTTGGTTTAGGTTTTCTTCATAATGGCAATCCAACATGCACACAATGAAAATATATGAATGCCAGTGCTGGAGTGATATTGTGTTTTTGAGGCTGATATCAGTATTTTTGGATTAAAGCTGCTCAGAGTTTAATTTCTTTGTGGATACTGGGTGAATTTTTCACCTAAAACGTTTTAATCATTTCTTTAGAAAGCCACTGAAACTCATAATAAATAACACCACTGTTTGGAGAATGGTATATGGTGATCTATGATTTATGGTTTAATCAACAACAATAAAATATATCCATATTCTTTTTCTCTTCTGTGTAGAGTAGAATTGCACAAAGTAATGATCCTGTTTCTACCATTGTGTTTGTATGAAACTTTATCTTTAACTGGCAACAAACAGAACCAACCAAAGGGTCCGTGTTTGTCTTCAGTGTCAGTCAGAGGTGGAAGAAATACTCAGATCTTTTACTCAAGTAAAAGTTGTAATGCCACAGTGTTACAAGTATAGCTTTTACTTGTAAGAGTTAATACATATATGCAGAAGTACTTGTTATCCAGAATAGCCCATATAATTAGCCCGTATATTATATAATTGGATTATAATTACTGATGCACTGAGGATCAATCACTTAAAGGTGATGCTAATTTTAATGTACTATAAATGGCCTGCTGCGTAGCTTGTTCATTTCCCCCTTGGGATCAATAAAGCCTTATCTTAACCTGTAAGTAGAATTTATTTGTTGATCACATTTCGTATTATCAATCTGAATCTGCAAAGTAAACAGTGATTTAAGTGATCATAAATGTAGTGGAGTAAAAAGTAAGAAAAAAAAGTAGTGAAGCAGAAGTACGAAGTATCAGAAAATGTACAGTTGGGTCCAAAAGTCTGGTACCGCTTTCCCATTCACCTGAATGGGAATAAAGTAAGTAAATACTACTGGTGTGAGCACCCACGTCTTTTATTTATTTATTACCAAAGTAGCAACTACTCTTCCTGGGGTCCACTCAAGTTAACATTACATCATAATGCAAAACAATAATGTAAGTTAAAATCAAAGACAAAAGGGAACAAGACAATAACGACAAAAACAAACAACAGCACAACTGACATTAATAACAAATGCATTATCTGAACAGTCAGTCAAACATTTGATACAGCTCAAAAACAACAGCAGTACCACTAAAACATACAGTGACTGAAGAAAAGAACTGTGGCCTGTTGTGACGGGTCGCTGGAACTGGAACATCATGGGCACAGAAGCTGTTCATATTTGCTGTGCAGAAATTAAAATGTATATAGTACGAGTTAAAGCAACGTACAAGATTATGAAAAATGATTGTGTGGGCCCAGCTTTATAAGTTCAAGGTGACATAAGAAACAGAGACCTGAGGTACAACAAATGGCAGATTTAATTCATACCCTGATGGTTTATTGCAAATCAGCAGATTCAGCTAATAAAAATTATAATGATATTTCAGTTAACCTGGAATTTCACAGCAAGTGCAAAAAATATTTCAGTTGTTTGTTGTGATTGCCAAAGGCTTCATGGCGTAAATGGTCTTTATTCTGTGTAAGTGTGTTATCCTCTATTTCCCCCTCTCTCTCTCTCTCTCTCTCTGTTCATCACGCTTTCCCTCCTTCTCTCTTGTGTCTTTCTTCTCACCACAGGAACTGTAGCAAACCGTGGTGGAAATGCGGGGAATGCCGCAGAACAGTGAGGAGGATTCACTTTGCATTGTTAAAGGGCTGTTCCGCTCCGTCTCTCCTGTAAGCATCGTCCAGGGAGGAGAGAAACCCGATAGCCTCACTTAGCTCTGATCTGCTCTAACTGCAGAGATCATAGAGTGAAGGATGGAGGGATGAAGGGGCAAGAGGGACAGAGGAGGTACAGGTATATACACTGAGACTGAGGAGTAGAAATGGAGGCTTTTCTTTTACTGTGAAGAGATGTTAAACATTGTATGCTGTCATGTCGAGATAAAAATGAATGTCAGGCGCATACCAGACTTCCTGACAGTAGACAACATAAACTGCCTGTTAGTCGTCGCTTCAGTATTTTTCAAACTTGACATGATACTGGTAGATATAGAACGTAAAGTGGAAGTAAGACAAAAGCATTCGTTTAAGATTCCCTTTGAAAACTTGTTTTGGTTTTATTCCCTGTATATTACTTTTCATTTGTTTTCTCTATGTGTTCTCATTGATTTTATATTGCAAACAAAAATAAATAAACCCTTAAAATGATATCCTTGAACATATATATTTATTATCAACCTGTGATGTCTAAAGAAGAATTTTGTGTGATTTGATGTTTGTTGTATTGACTTTCCCTCCCTCAGGGCTCCTCAGAAGCGACACGCCTCAACTTGTCGCATCGAGCTACTGGTTTTCAGGACTAGAGGAGAGAAAGCAGCTGCTACTGAAAACAGGGTGGATGGTGAGAGGTGAGACTGATGCATATACTAAATGTGGCATAAAACCAAAACAATGAGCTAAAAGAAAAAAAAAAGTAAAAGCTGCAGGGTCAGTGATTATTCTTTGTCAGCCTGTTACTACAAGTGACCCCTTTCATGTTGAATGTAGTCATTTGATTGATTGTTAATACAAAAATATTGATTCATGCATTCATTTATTAGCACGATTCCTATATAAAATTACATCTTCTTGGTGTGTGAGCTGATGTAGCTCCAAAGCCCTGATAATGCGTGGATCTAGCCGAATTTATTTATATTTAAAAATACATGTTTCAGGAAATGTACTTGTGACTGGATTATACAATGAGTAAATGTTTAATTTATGTATTTGTCAGAAATGTAAAGTGTGCACTTGTGGTGACTCCAGCATTATTAATCTGTTTTATGGTTGTGTTTAGACTCTCACAGCACTTCAGGGTTCAGGTTAGGGAAAAGATCCTCCTCTGGTTTAATGCAGAAAAAGTTCACAGTGTAAAATTTTGTAAAATTGAATAAACCTGATAAAAACATGATGTCAAGAAGTGTTTGCAAAAATGAAATGAATCACAGAAACTTTCATGGCACTTTTTTTTTTTTGGCGCCACGAACAAATACACCCACCTTAGGTTCACCTCTGGTAGTCGTGACACTTTCCTTTAGTCATAAACCCACTTAAGTGAGGTTTCATGATGGAGAGGCCCGCTGCAGCTGCCTCATTTTCACCCATTTAGAGGTGAGGGTGCATCACTCTTCCTCCCTTCTTCCCCCCATTTACGCGTTCTCCTGTAAGCCTCTTGATCTTATCCACCGTTTCATTCATTCGTTTTTCGGACCAATTTTCTGCAACCTTTTATTTTCCTGCAACACAACAGGACAGGGCGAAGAAGAGATGTGTGTATGTGTGTGTGTGTGTGTGTGTGTGTGTGTGTGTGTGTGTGTGTGTGTGTACACATAAGAGCTGCTGTTTTGCTGTTTGTCAGCTTTCCTTCCTTTACAAATTTTTATTTTTCTCCTCTCTTTTTTTTTTTTATACCTTCTCTTACCACCTGAGCCTCTTGACAGGACAGCAGTTTTTAGCCAAAGTGAAACTAAATTGTTTCAGGGCAAGATTTTATGTTGTAAAGCTTTTGTCAAAACAACCCATGAGCACAAAACTTTCATCCATTCATTAATGACATTTTATGTATTAGTATAAAAAAATCTAGTGTAAAAATCTTGCAATATTGCAAAAACTAATGAACTCACATTTCTTTAATTTGTGCATAAAAAAACAGAGTAAAAAAAAGCTGTACACTCAAAACTAAATCTTGCAATATTGCAAAAACATTGATTATGCTTGACTGCTGTGGAAAATTCAATTAAAGGGACTATTAGTTTTCTCTTCCACCGGACGTGATTGTCCCTTGACAAGAGAGGATAGAATACACCCTCTGAGCAGCGCTGCTTCTTCAGGGCAGTTTAGAGGCTACAGTGAGTTGAGTGAGGAGATGGGTTCATAGACGTTGCTTTGAAGCGCAGAGTGAGCTGCTCCGCCGCCACCATCTTGGCGCTGCCTGACTTCGCTGAACTCCCGCCTAATACAAAAATGGGCAAAGAGGTAGGGCGCCTGTGGAGCTGAGACTTCAGTGCATGGTGGTTTGCGGCAAGCATACACTCACCCACCACCCACCCCACCCTTCAAAGAGGTCACGCCCTCAATTATGTATAACTTTAAGCCTTAATAAGATATAACCAAGTGAGTTATATAAACAGTTGCCATGAAGGAGGAAATTCACTCTAGAGACCAAAACTGTTTTTGTACCAGGCTGTAAACATGTTTATTTCTGCTGTAAAGTTGTACAATTTAACATGGGAGTCTATAGGGATCGACTCACTGTTGGAGCCAGATTCTAGTGGTCATTAGAGGAACTGTAGTGTTTGGTACTTCCATGTTGGCTTCATTTTTCAACCTCAGAGGTTGCTGATTGGACGGGCCATAGCCATCTGGTTAGCATGCTAACTTCCGTAAAAGAAGAGACGTGATAGAGGCAAGAGTTGGCATTGCTTTCCACCACTGGAGACAGCTCTTGGTGAATTAAAGATTGAAGTTTGAAGCTGAACTTTAAATTAGTATAAACGCACAACCATTTGATTCATTCAATTTTCAAACAATTATAATAAGACTACTATTAGGGGGTTGTAGGTCAACGGTCAATGTTGTAAACCTGTCAGTTCTTACGGCTGACTGAAGAACTGTCATATTATCTGCATCATCCCAGCCATCTGCAGGTCCAAATTCTATTTTTCCCCTTCCAGCTTTCCATCCAAAATAGAATTGCACCAAGTAACGCCGCCTTTCTCTTCATGTCAACATTGTTGAGGATGCAGCCATCTTAAATAAACTTTATTGGAATTTTCATTGGGTAAATTCGATTAGGGTTCCAACCAGGGGCTGGTTTCACAAAGATAGACTTTGACTATGACTTACATATAACAGGTCAGACTTCAGACAGCCGTCTAAATTCATCCGTTGCACCAAGCAGGTTAGTTCTTGACTATCCGCTGGACTGCGGAACAATCAATTCTGGTTAATTAAGCCTTTTTTAAAAAAGAAAAAATGGCCGACCGAGGAACCACATCCAACCGTTCAGCTCTGTTTACCCCCCTGGAAAATGTTTGTTTTTTGGAGGAAGTCTTCATTTTTGTGAAACGGTCTTATTCGAATCAGATTAATCTATGAGCAAAATTAAGACTGGACCAACACTTCAAACCACTCTAAATATCTTTATGAAACAGGCCTCTGATAAACTGATAAACAAAAGATACACAAGGCCAACAACTGCCATCATGATATTATCATATGTGTATTATTAACACAATATTAATATTTAATTTTTTTAAGTATCACTGGTATATCACGACACCCCTTGTTTGAAATAAAACTTCTAAAGGTTAAAATTCTACCATACATTAATTTTATTTGGAAATTTGGGCTTTTAAACTTGAAAATTGTTTCAGTTCTTAGTTTGAAACATGTTCACAATGGAAAAATGAGTAAGTGATATAAAATATCAGCATGCCGACCAAAACACAAAAAAAAACATAATATAGAGCAATAAAGTGAAATCAGACTTCATGTTTAGCATCATCATTTTAATAAAAACTCTGATTATGTGTGTGAGAGCTGATGTAGCTCAGAAATGATCTCCCTCTCAAAAATGCATGTGGCTCGTGTGTGTGACTGCCAGCCACTCAGTTTATTTGAGTACTGGGAATGAGTGTGTTGTTAATGTGCAGTAAATGTGGTAGCAAGTTGCTCTGGAGCTCAGAGGAATTAACAGGCTTCACATTCCTCAGCAGGCTATCAGGACTTTAGAGGGGCGGATGGGACCAGAGAGATGAGTGGGATTGTGTTGATGAGATGAAATGGATCTGTTGATCCCAGTGGAGGAGCTGCATTGCTTCAACAGCAAACAGCAGGTCGTCGAATATATATAAAAATCTAATGAGAAAATGAAGAGAATTAAATAAAACCAACAATCAATTTATATACTTCAATTCATTCAATCTGAAAACTGTAGGAAAGTGCATTTAAATAGGTAAAAATACAATTGTTACTTGGAACTTTTACTGATAAAAGTTTAGAATCTGCTCTGCTCTTTAAGTAATTTTAAGTAATATTGATTTTCTGCCTTTCATCTTTCACAAAGAGGATAACCCTCATTTAAAAACTATGATACTGTATGTACTGTAATTTCATGGTGCCTCTACTAATCAATAGTTAATTTGATATTTTAAAAGTTGTTTAAAGTTATAATCCGAGTTTGAGCGAGGAATGGTCCTGGTAACATCAATAGACTGTGTATAAAGATAGATGGAGACTCTGTCATGACGTTACCCATAGGTTTCTGATGAGCGGTTCTGAAGTTCAGAGCATGCTCCCCCGCTGTTGCCATCTTGGCAGTGCCTGACTTCACTTAACTCCCAGCTAACCTGCAGATATTCATGTAACAGCTCATAGTGGGTGCTCCTTCTTATCCCACTACTTCCTTAATTTTCAAGAAATTTCCAATCAGAAAATGACCATGTCTTATTTTTGAAGAATTTTTGATGAACAATCCGATCAGTGCTAACCCTTGCGACAAATAGACTACATTGTTTTTCCTGCATCCCTTTTTTCGCCAGTTGAATGCTGAATGTTGAAAAAAAATGGGGACTAATGTCATGTAAATGTTAGAGGAAAAGAGGAAACTGTTTTAGAAGATGAGCAGGCATCAAGTATATCTTTAATAAAATCAACAGGAAAAATCATGAGCTCTCCACAGATCTTAAGGTGAAATTCATTCCATCATTTGTTGATCAAAATGAGAAAAAAATCTTAAGGATATATTTGTAAGAAATTCAACGGGAAACAAGTATTTCGCAATGATTTCTCAAATAAAGAAAAGAATCTCTGTCACCAATAACTCGGTTCTATTAGTCATAGATAGAAAAATCAATCAATTCCTAGAAGACCGCCTAAAGCAAAAGCATTGAAATGTACAAAAACCAGTGCTTCAACTGTGTGATCCAGATACAACAGTGATAGCAATTTAGTGAAATAAAGTGATGAATCAGTGCACGAATTCCCGCTCTGGGCTTTGATTAAAGAGTAGCTCTTGTCCTTAACCTTAGCCCCGTGTTTCACACAATTAGCACAGCTTCATACCTTCCTATTCTGCTGGAGAACTGAATTAACTAACCACTGCTTTGTGAAAAGATGTATTGTTGTTGATGGGTGTTGTTTTCTTTTTTTAATCAATCCAGAGAGCAAAAAGAGAAAAGATATATAAGAAAAATAATCAGGAGAAGGTGTATTTCATAATACTGACAGCAACAGAGAGACGGCACCTCTCCACCCTTCTTTTGTCCGTCGACGCTTGAGTCAGAAGCTGATATTAATCTACAGCTGTCTCGCTCTCAGCTGAAACAAATTCACACACACACACACACACGCCATGGAGCTTCTGAGAAACAGAACATATGGCTGAAATTGACAGTCTTTTGTTTGAGTCTGTGGTTTTCTTCCATCTCCCTCCTGTCTCTCCCTTTCTCTGAATCCTCTAATGTTAAACCAACTCCACAATTCTGTCTGCAAACAATAGTCAGGTGCCAATATGAACACTGAAAGAGGTTTTACTTACTTATTCAAGTTAATGAGGCGTCAGTGATCCGAGTGTAAAAGCTGAAGTCTTTTTAGTGTGAAATTCCTTCTTTTTGTTCCTATCAGTCCACTGTAGCTCAACAACAAAGAGACACACAAAAGAATTTTGCACTAAAAAACTTTAGATATACATTCATTCATTTTATTAACTCACATTTTTTTTTAATTTGTGCATAAAAAAACTGAGTAGAAAAAAGCTGTACACTCAAAACTAAATCTTGCAATATTGCAAAAACATTGATTATGCTTGACTGCTGTGGAAAATTCAATTAAAGGGACTATTAGTTTTCTCTTCCACCGGACGTGATTGTCCCTTGACAAGAGAGGATAGAATACACCCTCTGAGCAGCGCTGCTTCTTCAGGGCAGTTTAGAGACTACAGTGAGTCGCTATCGGAAAGGGAGAGACGGCCTCATAGATGTCACCCACAGGAGTGAGCTGCTCCGCCGTCACCATCTTGGCGCTGCCTGACTCCGGCTGAACTCTGGGCTAATAGAAAAATGGACAAAGAGGTGGGGCGCGTGTGGAGCTGAGACTTCAGTGCATGTTGGTTTGTGGCAAGCATACATTCACCCACCTGTCATTCAAAGAGGCAACTCCCCCAATTCTACACAAATTTAAGCCCTATTGAAATGTGAGGTGACAGGTGAGTTAATGAAGTTCACGAAGGAGGAAATTAGCTATAGAGACCAAAACTGTTTTTTGTACCAGGCTGTAAAGTAACATGGGAGTCTATGGGGATTGACTCACTGTTGGAGCTAGTGGTCATTAGAGGAACTGCAGTTTTTGGTACTTCCGTGTTGACTTCATTTTTCAGCCTTGGAGGTTGCTGATTGGACGGGCCATTGCTAGCATTGGCGTTGCTTTCCACCACTGGAGACAGCTCTTGGTGAGTAAAGGATTGAAGTCTGATGCTGAACTCTAGACTGGTGAATTAACAATATGCATTTTAAACTAGTGAGAACTTTTCAAGACTTTCAACTTTTCAACAATTCAAGAGACTGAAAAGAAACTGATTCTTCTTTCAGGTGTTTTAGTCCCTCACAACACCTGATTTTTATTTGTGTTCTCCAGCCCATATAAAATGTGATCATCGTAAGGTCAGGTTTCTTGTTTCAGGGCATGAAAGATTGGTTGATACAGTGACATCATCCACATTACAGACCTGGCTGAGTCTCTTGATATTTTTCATAAGTTTTTAATTATATTTCTGTAGTTTTGCCCAGCACTCCTCAGCAAGTCAACTTAAGAAATACAGGGATACACGGTCTTGACACATACAGCTTTACAAGAGAGTCCATTAGAATAAGAAATACGAGCAGTTTGTTTAGATACAGTGAATGTGGTGTCAGTCAACTTGATTCCTGGGTGATAAAAAAAAATAAAATCTGCACATAATGACTTTGGAAGGACATTTTATTGTTGTTAAACAATATGTAATTCCTGTCAGTTATTTCCAATGTGTCACTAACACATGGACATAACTCTGTTCTTGGGTAAATATGTTTTCGAGGTTGTCGTCATTGTCGAGTTATTTGACTTTTCTGTTGATTGCTCATCAACAGCACTTGGAATGACAATGCTGAGTTCACGCTGCATTTTAACCCACTAAACATTTGTTTCGCACACACAAAGTGTTACAGAACAGGCATCTTTAAAAGATGGTAACCTAAATAACAATACCTATATATTTTTTTTTGCTTTAAGCTTCCATGATCAGGTGACTCCTATCCAGTTAGGGACTTCATTATTTGTAAACGTCATGATGTTTGTGCAATATTTCATTCCATTTTATCACTTCTGACATGTATGTATGTTGTTTTGCATTTCCCATGTGTACTTGCATGGCAAAGCACACAGGCTTGCTCCATTAGATGCCATTGTAAGCTTGGAGTTTCCCTCTTTTCATATGTTTGTCCAGTTCAAAGTCTACTTAGCATCTTAGTGTAAGCTTAGCTTTATTATGAGATAGTTGCATTTCCTGTAAAGTGTGCAGAGACTTCTATTCTCCACATTTGATTTTTTATTTATTTTTTTTTTATTCTGTGTGGCAGTTTTGGACATTAGCATTGTGTTGTGAGCTTCATGATCTTTTCAAAAGAATTACTTAATGTGAAATCACAAGTCACAACAGCTGGAGCTACTACAGAGGATTGTATTGAGATTGTGAAGTGTTGTTGTTTTACTCAGGCTGTTCTCACTGTTGCAACAGAAAAACATGTGACACTAATTAGGGGAAAACTACCCACATATCTCCCGGTATTTTCACCAAGTCCGAAGCTTTATGTTCTACTCATGTTTTTTCCAAAATGTAACAAAAATTTGCACATTTAAAAGGGATTAGAAACTTTGCAGCATGGATAATCTAGCTCATCACAAACAAGTCCTTTCAGTCTGAGCACCTTCTGTCAACTTAGTTGGCTACTCATGCCAGCCAGGGACAATGTTTGAATACGCAAAAAGACAAAAGATTTTATCAGTCAAGTGTCATGTCACAAATATGCATTTTTTTATTATAATCCACAAAATTATTTAAAGTCTTATGGAAAATGGCTTTAAGTTATTAACAGGCTCCATAAAAGTGATCATTCGCTACGTCTGCACTCTGCCTGTGTAAAGAGAAGGATAAAAGGACCACAAGTGTAAAAACTGATCATTTTTAGAGCTGATACAGCAGGTGGATGTCCAACCATTCCAAGTCTAAGTGTCATGACACTAAGCATGGACAAAACATAAGCCAAAAACAGGTCCTCTGGATGGTGTGTTTGAATGTGGAATTTCACAAAGCAATAAAAACATCAGTGACCCTGAACATTCAGTGAATGGCTTTTTATCGCCGAGGTCGAGAGCTGTCAGATGTTCATCGGCGGACCGGTATTATGAGGAATATGACACTGATTCTCTGATCGACGTTCAATGAATTTCATGGTAGAAAACTCCATCACAGGTTCATTTAGTCTGGCGGTTTAGACCTACTTTCAGGCTCACCAAACTCCATAAAAGAATCGCAAACATTTGAATTTGTAGAGCAAAACTAACAGGACATTCGAAGAGAGAAATGTAAATCGAATCTTGGTCTGGATACATCACTCACTGTCCTGACAAAAAGTTTGATCAGTCAGAATAAGTGAATAGATCTGTGTAGGTAGAACGTGGTCGGACTCTGATTCTGCAAATAAGTCAGGTTTTCAGTGCTGTGTGTTTGTTCAACTTTGAAATCTCAACATTAAGGGGTGAGGTGGGGCTTGTAGCGATGAACCCACAGAGAATTATCACCTGAATCTGTGGCTGTGTTCGGCTTTACACAGCTTTATAGTGAGTTTCAGCTCATTGTTTAGCTTTCTGGACCACAACTTTACTGTTTTGATTCACCCTCATTGTTTCATAGCGTCGTTTCCAGAGAAAATGCCCTAAAAACCCACTGTATGCTATCTGCTCAGCAGCAAACAGCAGTCAGACTCAGTGAGAGACTAGCTGGTGAACACAGCTGAGAATTTAACAGCTAAATAGCCAGATATTTTTTGGTGGAGATCAAAGACGGAGCTAAAACTGAATGAATATTGGACTTCTACTCATCAGGTGGCTGGAAACACAACTCCCAATGAATAACATTGTTGAGTTCATGATATGATCATGATATGTTATTTTTTAGTTCACAACTTGTTTCTACTTCCCCAATACATACAATATACCTGAATAAAAACCTACGCGGCGATGGGGCCCGCGAATAAGCTACAGATAGAGACTGTCCTCCTGCACCAGCAGCTTATTATGACCCACTTAGATTTTATTGTTAGGTGTTAGTGGTCGAGTCTGTATTAGGAGGTCAGGGTGGCTGGGTGGATAGACAAATCAAGGGACTTTGTTTATTTCCTGTTTGAAACTGAATGTCAACGTTGTTTCTTTTCTTCATGGCCATTTCACGAACTCAACCTTAACCATGATGACGAAGGTCCTCTAATCTTAAGGAAGTACGTGTTTTATCTATGATATTTTTCTAAACCTAACCAAACAGTTTTACTGCCTAAAACTAACCATACCACGACTGTTCTGCAACCTAAACTGTGTTTTATTATTGTTAGCATCATGGCAAAGGTCCGGTACACCAGCCTATTACCAGGCTCCTATGGGTCATATGCAAGAGTAGGGACAAACAACCTGTTTGGTGGTTAGGTTGCCTGTGCATCTGTACCATTTCTTCTTCTATTGTAACAGTGTTTCTGAGTTAAATAAACAGACAAATAAGTAAAATTGAGGGTATAATGGGAGCGTAGCAAAACCTAACTCAGTGGTAAAACTATACTTTAACTGTTTTTATTGTATTTCATAGATTAAGATTTCCCTTTTTTTTCAGCCTTTGCTTCCAAAAAAATGACCAGGTTCACCTTTGAGCACGACAGTGCTGTTACTTTATAGTTACAGGCATACAGCAAATACATACAAAGACTTTACACTGGAGTGAGATCAACAGAAACAATACTTTAGGCAATATATTAATATATTCACATAGAACACTGCTGCATGCTGGGACTGCTGATTTACAGAAGGCCTGTGTACCTGGAAGAAATGAAGAGATGACGAAATAGTTCATATCACAGTTTCACATGAACGGCTGCAGCATCCGTCGAGTAGAGTCACACACAAACACACACTCTCAAATGATTGTTTTACGATACTTAAAAGGACCTTTGTTAGCTATATCGAATGATTTCTTTATTATTGAACTTCTTTACGTAAATTATTATTATTATTATTATTATTATTATTTAATAAAAAACACCAAAAACTTGTGAAATTTATCAAGTAACTAAATATTGTTTGTGCTCACATTGTTTGTCTCTATGCAATGAACTCTAAATCATCCAGAAAATATTAAAGACACGTCACTTATTTCAGTCAAATACAATTTACATGAAGGAATTGTTCATTACATAAGGAGGAAGTTTGGGTTAAAAAGTGTTGGCACGAAGGTGTTACGGGCCTGTCAGTAATTGAACATTGATCACTTTATAATCGAACTGTACGTGTATGAAAATGTTTGTTCCTAGTCAGCTGGTTGCCTAACAGCGAATGAATGTGCCAGTGATTAAAAAGCATGAATGAAACGGCTCATACTGATCCGCAAATGCGAGCACATCTTTTAGTCAAAGGCAGAGGGACAGAAGAAAATATCTGCCAGCAGGAAAATTCATTGGTTTTGGTCTTTTCAGAGGATTTGTTGATAAATAAAAGATAATGCCAGCATTATCATTTAAGACTAATCTTAATGACTAATACTAATCTAGACCTAATCCCAATTATTATCAAATCCCAAAAAATGAGTAGCCACCGGCTGAATTTTCTTCGTCTTTCTGTGCTGATTTGGTCCTTGTAAGTATAGAAATATTGATGTATCCTGTGCGTACATACACACTAACAAACTACTATTTGACAGGTGTGTGTGTATGTATATGTGTGTGTTAGTGTGTGTCTCCACTGCTCTCTGCTCCCTTATATCACACCAGTTGTCCCAGTGGAGCAGGATCCACCTCGCACTAAATGCTCCCTTTATTAAGTTCATAGGCCTGGCTTGAACACTGCACAGGGGGACTGTGTGTGTGTGTGTGTGTGTGTTGTGTGTGTGTGTGTGTGTGTGTGTGTGTTGTGTATGTGTGTGTGTGTGTGTGTGTGCGTGTGTGTGTACTGAGTTGAAGAGCAGTTGTCGTTGACAGCTGCAGGGGAGCAGGCGAGAAAGAGTCAAGTGGCTTCAAATAGCCGTCGTTCTCCTCATTCATCAGAGGGACCCCTCCTCTCTCTCTCTCTCTCTCTCTCTCAGCAGCCATTGGTGTGAGGTTTATATTTCTCTTGTTGACACAGCCATGGAGATGTGTGTTTTTTTTGTTGTTTTTTTTTTTTTTAAATATCTGCTTTCACCATAAATTGTCCAGGACGGAGCGGGTTAGCACAGTCCGGTCCTCTCGGCAGGTTAAGCGTAGAGACGTGGTGGCGGTGGTTGCTCCAGTTAGCATCATGTTGCTGCTGAGGTGGGCGTCCTCTCATCAACATATTCATCCTCATTGTATCAGCGGCAGGTTAAAGGCTCTGTTCACCCAGTTTGGCCCATTAAACAGTTTTACACTGACCTAAAAGTTGATGATATTCAACAAAGGAAATGGTTTGTTTTTTCAGCAGTGTTTTTGTCAAATGTGCATTTCCCAATCAAAAAAAACAAAAAAACACCTGAGGTTATTGAGGCTATTTCTTTATATATACATATATATATATATCTATATATATATATATATTTGGGACACAGTTGGCTGTTCTCATAACTGTGACATCCGTTATCTTTGTGTAATATAATGACCGAGGAATATGACTAAAACAGGTGTCAACATTGCACAGTGAGGATGTTTCTTTTCTAATTTACAGGTCAAAAGATGTAAAAGATGTAAAGTTAAAACGTTTGAATAAATTTTAAAGCTACAACCTGCAAGTTGTGCAGATTGTAGCTGTTGTAGCTCCGCCCAGCCCTTCACCTACATCCTCGTCGTCTCAGCTAGTGCAGGAATCAGGAGCTTGCTAACCTGTGACTCAGCCACAGCAACGCCTTCCAGCAGCTAATGCTAGCTTGAAGCCTCGTAGACCAGGAGCAGTTCAGTTATTGATTGACAGCCGTGAGCTCCCAACTCTGACCATGGCTCTCTGTGATTGGATAGGAGGCCGAGGCTCAATCCCTGCACCGCTGCTGTTCAATAGGTCGGGGTTAAAAAACAAAAAAGTCACATACTGTAGCTCTGTAGCTTTAAATTAGGGCTGCAAGTAACAATTTTCCGTATCTATTAATCAATCTATTATTTTTCAGTTGAATTCTGTGTATAAACTTTAAAAAATAAAATAAAATAAAATAAGGGAAAATGTCAGATGAGCCGACGGTGACATTTTTTAAATTGCTTGTTTTGTATGACCAACAGTCCCAAAAGTATTGAATCATATAAAACAGAGGAAGAAAATCATGTTTGAGAAGCTTCAAGCAGCAAATTTTTAGTGTCTGATAAAAGACTTAAAAAATTAACTGATTATCAAAATGATTGTCTGTCAACTTTCTGCCCAGCACTAAATTTATTTAGTGCTGGGAAATCTATTTCCGCTCACAGTCCGGACCTCCAACATGAAATATAAATAGAAAATAATACATTTTAACATAGTGGTCAAGACATTATTTGACTCGCAAATCACCAAACCGTGTTGTCAGTGTAACATCTTAATGAGACAACTGTGTCCCAATTCCATACTACATATTAATAGGGTAGGGCACCACTGTATGTAGAAACTGCAATAGTACAATGTGAACAAAACTTAATGTTAAGAACGTTCTGTACTGACGGGAATGGAAGCAGTACAGTACGCACCTCGATGGATGTTGGTCAAACTGCAAACACTTAACAATATTCTGTGTTTTTTTTTCTTTTAAAGACCTTCCTGGAGCTGTGTCACCAGTCTATTTAAAAAATTTTTGCAGCTGTCAGCAGCTCCCCCGCTTCACTTGTGCACTGCATTGTGGGGCAACTGCACAGTCATAAATCAAGAGGATTCAGCGTGCGTAGAGTTTATTAACCTGCTTAGAGTTTGTACATCGTATGGAATTGGGACACAAAAGTAGTTTGTAGCCGGTTGCTTGAAAAACCTGTGAAATCATGACTTGAATATATTTTGATGTCACTTGAAAACCATGCAAAACTGTTTAACTTTTACTGTGCCATAACATAATGACCAAGGGATCCATGTAAACCGTGTGTATGTGAAGTGTCTGGACTCCTCCGTCTGCCAGATTCTCGCTGTGCAGCCTCCTCAACACCAACATGGCCTTTCCTCCAGCCATAACACACTCCCAGTGTCTGCAGCCCAGTTGTCCCAGCGAGGCAAGTCCTGCCAAGTCCTTCAAGCGCTCGTCTTTGGAGTTTGACAACACAACATGTGTCTCTGTCCGTCTGTCCCCAGACTTTTTCCAGTTTAGGAATGTTGTCCCTGCCTGTTACAGAAGCACAAAGAGTCTCTGAGTCTTTGTTCACATCCGTCAAGATCAGATCAGATTCTCTTGCTCCTCTCTGCGAGTCCACTTTTCTTTTTTTCTTTTTTTTTTGTTTCCACGCAATCGCTTTTGTATCCGCACTGCCAGCGTTCAGCTCAGCAGGGCTGCGCTGCTGCTGCTGCTGCTGCTGCTGCTGCTGCACAGTCCACCGTAACACAGAGCTGCAAGTAGACCAGAAGCCGTTACAGCACAAAACTGCCGTCACGTTTCTCTGTCAGTCATCCCATAACAGCAGCACAGCAACAGAGTAGAGCAGGGGTGGAGGATAGGAAGAGGCTACAGCTAAAGTAGGAGAGAGAAGGGCTGTGTGTGTGTGTGTGTGTGTGTGCGTGTGAGTGTGTTTGTATTTGTGTGTGTGTGTGTGTGTGTGGTATGAGGAGTCTCTAAAACCAATACAAATCCTTGCTCTTATCCTGTGCCTGTAGACCTGAGAGTAGGAAAGAAAGGAGGAAAAGGAAAGAGAAGGCAGTGGAGGAAGAGGCAAGAATAGAGAGATTAGAATAAGAAGCACAAATGTCTTGTTGATAAAAGCAGGAGGAATTGCCCGAGGCGGAGAGGGGATGAAAGCAGGACCGCAAGAGAAAAGGAAGTTGACAGCTGGTGTTAAGGTGCTGATTGACAGTCAGTTTGTTGCTTCAAACCACTTGTGGTAAGTTGATCTGAGGCAGAGAAGTAGAGCTTTTATTCAATTCTGCTTCTCACACTGAAGCTGTTACTTTCTCACGTGGCCACACTAAATGTATAATGGTGATTTTCCTTTAATCTGATACTGTGAGTCACAGACAAAGAACTTTTTTTTTTTTTTAATTCTAGCCAAATACTACAACAGCTCATTTTATTTTATTAGTTCTCTGAATGATTGTGCTTTTTGACAGGAGGGTTGCCAAGTTCAAAGTCAGCCCAAACAAGCGAGAAAGTTCCAGTGTGTGTCAATGTGGAACAGAGAAAATCTGTTAAAAACAATTGAACAATTCTAGCCTTTTAAAATCAATTAACACATCCCTGTTGTAAGTTCAACCTGTCAATCCCCTAATCTTGTAAATACATGAAATCACAGATTTCCATTCTTTCATCCTGCTTGATCACAATTTTAATTAAATCTAGCTCCAGTCACTGACACTCCATAGATATGCCTGTTCTCTACCTTATAATGTCAGTAACCAGCATCACCCAGTCCCTGTGAGAAACACATGATCAAACATCGACGGAAACTTATACTTATACATCTGCTGCTGTTCTAGACTTTCCAATACTCTCTAAGGCAAAAGAAACTGACACATATCAGATAATTTATGTGGATTAACGCCTGTATTTACACCTTGAGTTACTATAGTGCTACCTGGGTTTGAGTGGAGCAGCTCTCACCAAGAGTAAATCTACCGGAGGCTCCAAACATCCTGGGTACACTGGGAATGGTTGCAAGGTATCGGAACAGCTACAGCTGCTCAGTGCTGGATTCACAACTAAGACAGGTCTATTTCAAAATCTTTCAACTCTTCTTTCCTAGATCAGAGTTCCTAACCTTGTCATTTCGTGACCCCGTTTAAAGCCGAGCGACACCAACTTGCGACACCCTTGTAAAAAGGTCAGAACATCCGGTCCATGCTGGGCTGAGCTGTGAGCGCTTCAGGCAAAAAGTGATTTGAATCATTTTTGGATTCATTTGACCAGGTAAAAAAAATTCACCAAATTTACTTTGCAACCCTACAACAGCCTCTCAGGTGCTATGTTGCTATCCAACAGTCCTGTAAGCTGTCAACTAACAGTTAGTTTTGACCAAACGCTTCCTCTTCCTTCCTCAAATTTGTGATTTTAGTTTTTATAAATAAAATTGACTTGATCTGGAAAATTGACAATACCTGTGTCCATGTTGAGTCCAATTTCTGCTCCGGCTCCGGTGAAGGCCCCACTCCAGCTCGCCCCCGTCCCTGACTCCCCCTTCCCCCTGAGCTCACAGGGTGAGGTGCTGGGCCCCGGTACCGAGCTGCCGGACGTCAGCCGGTGGTGAGGCCTCACTGACGGCACCAACAGCGAGCCGTAGCGCGGGTCGAACGCTGTGCCGTACATCTCGTGAACCCCCGGGCGTGAGTATGCCGAGCTCTGGCTGCCTATAGCGCCCCCTAGCGAGTAAGGGTGGTGGTGATGGTGGTGGTGGTGGTGGGACGGGTGCCAGGTGTCCGGGCTGGGCTGGTGTAGGTGGCTATGCAGGGAGGCGGAGGAGTACGGGTCCCCGGGGAAGGAGAGCTCTGTGTGGGAAGCCGACAGAGCGCTGCCCAGTGTGGAGGAGACCGACGGCTGGTAGGAGCTGTTCCAGAAGGAAGGAGGGAAACTTCGCTGGCTCATCGGGAATGATCCGTCTGAGGAGACAGAAATCCACCCCTTCACTTTACACAGTAAGATCGTTTACTTTCCAAGAAAACCTAAAGTGACTAATTGCAGCACATTCAAGTTAAAAGCCTGGGTTTGAAGTTCATCCTTGACTTTGGGGAAAAAAGCAGGTTGACAGGAATTAACAGGAAATTCTAATGACAATGTCCACCTACTTACTACCTGATCTCTCATTTTAAAACTGTTTAAATGTTTTATTCATCTCTAATTTTACAGAACTAATCTGCAAAAATTCGAATAATCAATTCATCATTTAAAACAAACAGCAAAAGTTCCAGATATTTGCAGTTTTTGACTGTGGGTCAAAAAACAAACAGTTTGAAGACGTCACCTTAGAGATCTGGAAAATTCAGATGACAATTTTTGAGATTACAATTTCCTGAGATTTTATGGACAAAACAATTAGCTGATTATCTGATTATTGAATAATAAAACTAACCCTTAGTTGAGAGTCACTTGAACACAACGCGAGACACAGTATCACTAAAAGGAATATGAAAAAACATAAGTCCTAGGAAATCATGTTAACTGTGCAATGAGTTTAAATTAATCAAAGAAGAGTTGCTAAAAAAAAAATATGCAGCACTCCAAAAATATTTCACACCTCTCCAAGATGAATGATTCCTATTTTTAAATAATTTAAGTCACTTCAAATAATAAAATTTTAAAAATTTGTGGAAAATAATAGTAGCAGCGGCGTGTCGTAGAGACAAGCAAGGCGAGCAGGGCTTGACCAGTTAAAACTAAAAATAGAAATCAGTTAGAATGATACAGAAGTCTGTGTGATGTCTCTCCTTACAACAGATATAAGGAGAGACATCACTTCCACTGTGCTGTCCCATTTTTTTGCGTCTGTCCCGTAAACGATCTGATATTGCCCGTTTGCCTCCATGTTGTACTTTACTGCCCTCTTGTGGCAGCAATGTATTGTCTCTGGAAGCTAGCTTGACTACCGGCCGTTTTATCTCCGGTTTCTGTCGTTGCCTCGGGGGTGCCCATTTCACATTGACTGATCAGAGAGGCGAGCAGCATTTTTTGGACGTTTGCACATTTTACATAAAAATGTTATTTAAACCAACTCACTCACTTTTTTTTTCTACTTTATATTTCAATAAAAAAAAAAAAAAACAAGGCCAGCAGTGAAACTGCCAACTGAGTGTCAAACAAAATACACCTCCTCTCCCTTTTCTGTTACATGGCTGGTAACATATAAAATACAACAGTGCTTACAAAAAGGAAGAAAGGCTGAGGGTCATAAAACACTAATCTCCAGCAGGAACAGACTGACAAAAGACCAACAAGACAAGACCAAAAAAATATATCAGCTGATACATATTATTAATTTCTGCCAAAATAATCTAACTAATCTAAGGATTAGGATTATATTTTTACTTTATTGTTATTGTTCACCTATTTGTAGAATTGATAGTTATTACAAATGTCGTCTATGGGAAAAACTCAACCTCATCTTTTCCTTCTGACACATTTTGGTTCGATGTCCACCTTTTTTTTCCCCACAGTATTCAGAGGTTTTCTGGTTTCAGAGTTTTGGTATTGCCAAATTAAATCTAAATCCTGTTTCAGAGGTTGATCTTCACTGGTATGAAGACACTGGACTGCAGCACAGAATTGGAAACATCAGCCTCAGTCTGAAAAGTGAAACTGCGTTACTTTTGACTGAAATGAATAAATACAGCCATCGCCGGTTGTTGCACTGTAAGTAGTCCTCCTTTTTATATTTTTTATCTTTGCATGAGAATTATTTAATCAAGTGTCACCAGGCAGAAATCTTATGAGAAACCAAGATAAAGCTAGTGGATCCTGGGAAATGATGTTTGCTACAAACAGCCTCAGTCTGTCAGTCAGAAAAAAGAAACAAAGCACAGGAACAATAGAAGAAAAATTTAAAACCTTAAAGGAGGAAGTTAATATCTTATAATGCTCACAATCCTGTGTAGAGGCATTTCCACACTGACGGACATGCAATTAGAGACAACACACACACACACACACACACACACACACATACAGACAAAGACACACACACCTCTTACGGCCTTGTGGCTGCTTGAGGCAGGGTATGCAGTCGTCTGGCTGAGCGCTCGGCTGAAGTGTTCGTCTACCACGGCGCTGATGTCGCCCTGGAAGTAGGTGAAGAGGACGCAGCGGGAGCTCAGGTACTCGGCTCCCGGCGGCAGCTCCTTGTCCTCCTCTTTGATCGCCGGGGGCCCCAGGGGGCCGAGCCGGCTGCCGCTGTCCTGGGGATCTTGCATTTTGGAATACAAGGCCAGTTTCTGGGGAGGATATACAGATGTGCATAGGTTAAGAGAAGTGATTGTATTTGTCACATTCATTTTTTCATAGATGCATTGATTTTAGGTGTTTGCATAGACTGTGACATCGAAACCTCATAAAAATGAATCTACAGAATTTACTTTTCTGAACACTCTCGTGGGAGACTGACAAATAATATAAAAGCATATGACACAATGAGTTTAATACTTAAACATCCACCCAAAGATGTGGTTTTCATTGGACAATAAAAAAAAATAATGCTTTGCTCACAATAAAACTAATTTGATGGATTTGACTTAATGATGAACAATTAATCACTATGTCACTACACAGATATATTAACATGTAAAACACTGTGGTCATGTTCAAACCTTGTAACTTTGCACCAGTCACTATACTGCTGCACACAATGACTGAAAAACCTACAGACTGTTTCACTGCTTAAATTACTGATATGACATAAATCATTGAAGATTTAAGATCATATTATATTATATCAAAACAAGACAAATGCATGTAATAAACTATATATAACAAACTATTTAAAAAAAATCATTGATTAAATAAACAAAACAATTGAAATGTTTATTATCTAATGTGGTGGATAGCATGAGTTGACTGCTGATCCTCGGCTGTTCAGGTGACAAAGTGAGTTTTGGCACTATGTGAAATATGCCTGAATGTTGACTGAGAGGTTTTAAGAGAGTGAAAAAAAGCCCTTTAACAGGTCGCAAAGGCCTCCCAAAAACCTGCTGCAGTCCAGCTACTGACGCTCACAGGCATGCAGTCCTCCAACACGCACTAATGTGACAGTAAAAAGTGGAATTAAAAGGTCTATGGTTCTTTAATATTTGGCCACTAATGCGACAATGAATGTAAAAAAAATAAAATAAAAATAATAACATGCCAATTTTTAAATCTTAAACTAGATGCTTAGTTCAACATTGTAAAATTAGAGAAGGGAATAAATCTTTAAGCGAATTAATAATTGCTGCGGTTGTGCTAGTTATTAAAATAAACCAGGAGACTCTATAAATATCCAGAATACAAATCAGCTTTAAACAAACTCTATAAACTCTTAAAACTAAACAGGCTGTGGGTGTGATTGTATATGACACATGAAATCCATCAATTTCGACTTGAATTCAGCTCAAAAGAGTTTCTAATATTCATTTACTTTTCTAAAATTAGCCTAAAGGGATGGGACAGACAAACTGTTCAACGACAACACTCTTATTTAACATGGAGGAATTATATTATTATCCGTACAAATGCAAACTAAGTGAACCGAAGACCCAAAAGAAAGTTGAACATTCGCTTTAAGCTTTTACGCACCAACCGATCTACCAACAACCTCTCTGCGAGTGGCGCGTTCACACGGTCCATGCTTTGCGTTTTATAGGGTTTTAAGTGTTGAACAACTGGCTGTTTAACACATGTTTAGATATAAAGAGGATACAAAGTGGCGTTAAGGGCTGTAGGAGTTAAATAATTAAAATACAATATCATTAGCTGCTGGTTGTTTGGATAATAGCTGCGTAATCTCCTGAATTTACATGGATTGAAGTTTTGACGGTTCTGAGGACTTTAAAACCTAAACGTTAAAGTTTTCTGTACATTGAATCTGATATAAAGTCTTTGGTGTGGAGATAAGTAGTGTTTATGAAGCATATATGACCCATACCTGGTGGTGATAGGGGCTGTAGGAGCTGAAATAAGGCTGAGGACCAAACACTTGGTACATCACATCCAGGCAGCTCATGGCGAAGAAATCACGAAGAAGAACCAAGCGTCATTGAGAGAGCAGGTCTGTTCAGACGCAGAGGAAACAGCACTAATCCGGGCCGTGGAGAGTCCCTCTCCCTCTCCCTCCCTCTCACTCTCTCTCGCTCTCTCTCTCTCTCTCTCTTTCTCTCTCTCTCTCTCTGCTGCGCCGCTCTGCGCTCTTTACGCACTGCACTGCGGCCGGGCGCAACGGAGGGAACCCCCTTCAGCCTGTTCCTCCTCCTCCCTTCACTCCCCCCTCCTCCTCCTCCTCCTCCCTTCACACCCAACCCTCCTTCCCACCAATCAGAAGCCGAGCTCTACCTCTGCCTTAAGGGACTTAAGAAAAACATTACAAGAACAGCGGCTTTGAAGCCAAATATCTGATTTTAATGAGCCACACATTTTATATTTTCTGCGACTTTTACATGAGTGATCTGCCTTCGCAATTCTGTATTTAACTATATTTCAGTGTGCAGCCATGCTGAGCTGCATATGTTCTTATTTTCAGTTTTTATTAAAGGTGTTTGTCATGTTACAATTAACTCAGCAACAGTAAAGGTTAATCTAGTTTATTCTTGACCTTGGGAACAATAGTGTGGTCAAATAATCTTAACTTAAAGGTTCACTTATTATCTTTTCAGCAGGAGCTTTTGACCATATCTACAGTGAGACCATTTTGCCACAAAAGCTTAATCTGCACTTGTGCAGTTTGTGTTTTTGTTCCTTGCAAAAGTCAATTCAACCCTTCATTAAGTAAGGTTGAGATATTTGTCAAAATCCTTCATCTATTTTCTTAATATCTTATTTCTTTTCAAGGTTGTGGCCGAGAAAAAGTTTGCGCAGCTGAATTTTCCGTCGTGTTTAAACCCACAGTAGAGAATGTAACAACTGCCACCTGCTGCTAATTGAACGAGTAAACAAATCAAACCGACCAATGAGTGGAATGTAATGCTATGAATTCCCACAATCCCTCGGTGGCCTCCCAAATTCTGGAGGTCAAAGGTCAAATAGTTTGTTCCCGGTTTGGTGCTGTTAGGAGAGGTAGAGTAAGAAGATAAAGTGGTAAGTAAAGTTTTAAAATTAGTCTTATAGTTATGATAGATAGACAGATAGATAGATAGATAGATAGATAGATAGATAGATAGATAGATAGATAGATAGATAGATTAAATTATTATTATTAAATTACACATCTGTATTGTTTCCAGGCAGGAAGAGCATGAAAAATAAAGCTGTAATAATGTTTTTTACTTTTTTCACACAGATTTTAAAATTACATATTTTTTCAGTGAAACTTATAATTACTTTTTACATGATTTTTTTTTTAAATATTATTTAGTGGGAGTGGAAAATTGTTTTTCATTGAGATTTATTTAAAATAATCTTTTTTCTATTTTTTTTAATATTAGGATATTCAGTATACAATGATCTTTTTTATAACTAATAGTATCTCAAATATATTGAATTACATCTGGTGACTTTGTCCAGCTTTATCTCATTTTCCTCTCATTTTTCATATCTTATATTTCAGCTATAGGCTTATAATAACAGGTGGAAATGAAATCTGAGTTTATGGTAGTTTCCTCAAATTACATCAATATAATGTCAGTGCTATATAATGTCAGCCTATACTGATTTACAGCATATATTAACCTATCATTCTCAGTCTGTGTGCTCCGTCCACAGGTTTTAAAGATCAAGGCAACAAATCGAACACTTTCGCCTGGTGACGCATTAAATTTTCATGTACTCTCACAACACAAACATCACATTCAACAGCAGCAGTTCAGCACTTTCCAACTCTAACGAAACGTTTGATTACACCCTGAGTGAAAAAAAAAAAAAGAAAAAAACTGAGAAATTTCTGATCAGTTGCACCAATTTATTTAGGCTGAGTTGTTTACATAAAAATCTGGTCCCTAGAAAAATTAAGTCTCCAACTGGCAAATCGTTATGAACTCCGACTGCAACTGAGCAAAATGATCTTATTTTTTTTTCCATGAAAAATCTTGCCTTTTAATAATCTGTCACATTTTTTTAATGATATCAAAATATTCCCATGATGTGTTTGTTAGTTTGTTAGTTTGTTTGTTTGTGGGAAGCAAAGGAGAAAAAGTTTGGTCTGATCCATTTATTATGGCTGTCTATCTTTTCCTACATGTTACTTTAATGATCTCAGACGTGAAGTTTGCCTGCACTGACCACATGAGCGTCCAGATTCACTTTTAATGAGTAAAATGTGGAGTGAGAAACTGCTGTAAAACAGCACACAGGTACACACAAGTACATTCATATAACCATTATGTGATCACCATGGATTTGTCCCCCTTGTGCTAATAACCTTTTGTACTGATTTTTGAAATTCTGCCACTGTCCTTTCGGCTGACCCCCCACCCTCCCTCCCCAACAACCAGCACACCTGTTCCCACCACAAGTGGCACAGAGAAGCTATTAAAACCCAAAATATCTCCCATTGTAGTACAGCTCAGCTCATCTCACAGGCACTATTCAACCATCGCTCTGTGTGTATTATGGAACAGCCCCCCCCCAACCCCCCCCCACCCCCCAAAAAAACCCCACCACCACCACCACCCCCAAGGTTCATTGAGGAATTTTCAATCAGGAATTTTTGGCATCCACTACACTGTCACTCACAGGTTTGATGGATTTGAGAGAAGGTTACTGGAAGAATCGGGTGCCCGATGTTCTTCGTATGAAAAGGAGAAGGTAATTCAATTATGCAGTCTCACTGTGGGGGTCAATACAGTTTTTCTTGATTCTGGTTCGACTCAGAGCTGCTTTTTAAAGAGGACAGTCCAAGTCAAGTAACAAGTCTTGACAGAAAGTTCTAAGTCCTTCAGGTCTGAATTATGTATTTTTTTTAGGATTTTACCAAGTCAAGATTTGAGACATGACTATTGAAGCCAAACTCATGAAAAAAAAAGAAACAAACAAACAACATATTACATTCAAATGACAAAGACGTCTAAAGGCAGTTGTAATTATGATGGGAGCAAATGAGTCCAGTGGGACGTTGGAGTGGATGAAGGAGGCAACAAAACGTCAGCATTTAAGTTGGAAGATTTGTTTCCTGTCAACGTTGTTTCCTTTTAACTGTGACAACTATCGTTCTGTAGCTTTAACCATGTGTTTATAATTATAACCATGACGACAAAGCTCATGTAACCTTAACAACGTAGTCATTTTGACCCAAGCGATGATTCTTTCCCTGACTCTAACAAGTCGTTACTGACCAAAGTTTAACCATTTGTTGTTGCTGCAGTGATTTGTCACAGTAAATAGTATTGTCCTGCACAATCTGGCAACCTGGATAACTTCAGACAAACATAAATCATATGGATGTGTGTGTGTAAAGATTATGTATGATAAAGGTTGAGGGCCGTGTAAATTACGGGAGTTTTCCTGGGAGAAACAACAAAATGGAAGGCCGCCGGTTGGAGGTTACCTCAAAATACGGGAGACTCTCGGGAAAAATCCAACTGTTGTCATTTATTTTAAGAAGTTTTTGGTTTGTACAATATTTTATTCAGTGAGTTATTGAAGAGGGGCACCAGCTCACTAGTGAGTATGAAAGGCGGGGTTGCACTTTATTTACTCAGTATTTGTAACAGGTTATTGGTTGAGATTCAATGTTTCGCTAACCCATTAAATGGTTCACTAAGTGTTGGTTGAATATTTGTGTGTACACTGTTGAATATTAGTGGGATTCCCCTGTAAAGCTGCACTAGCTTTATTCATTTTGGACTCCGAGGTTAGTACTAGGTCCGTTTCCATTAACCCAACCAAATTGCAAATGTAAAAACAAGTAATGGAAACATGAATTACGGAAAATGTCGCAAAAAAATTTAGATGCTCGCATGAGGTGGTTTTTCAGACTCTTAGAAAAAGCAATATTATGCAAAAAAATCGAAATGGAACACTTCTTTTTTGCATTCAAGTCATGGCGCCTGCCCAGAAACAAACTGCTGGAAATCCGTTGTCACATTAACTTGGAATATTGCACGGGAAAAAAAGGAAAAAAAACAACAACTGCATAACAACTGAATGGAAACACAGACAAGTCACAATTGTGTTTCATCGACTTTTCAAAAAAAAAAAAAAAAAAGCTTCTATGTTGCTGAAAACTGCACTGGAAACCCGGCTACTGTCAAGACTTGCTTGCTTGTCATCTTCAAACTTATTTTAAGTTTGACTTGATGTGTAAAATTTAGTACAGATTTACCTCGTCCTCCACGAACAGATAGATAGATCGCAGCAGTTTAGTTGAAATGAACAGATTTCACTGTGAATTAAAAGGTTTGATGACTCCTGCTTCACACAGTTGTATCCGGGAGTAAACGAAATGCATTGTTTAATAGCAATTTCATGATAATATACAGTATGCAGGCATTGATATACATTCATGTGTGCTTCTGAGAAAAACAGAGCTGATGTGTAAAGATAGTGGAGTGGAGAGTAGAGCCACAAGAGTCAGGTGGACATTGGCCCCCACTCTACAATGGAAGGGGATCATCTGTGGCATCACAATGGAGCGGGAACAAATCCAGCGGACACGGGCGGTAAAGAAAAGTCAAGTCTCACACCTGTCAAGTCAAAGTCTCCAGTACAGCTCTGGTGCAGTGTGTAACAGCAGTTGTTAATGTTAATTCCTCAGTGAAGAGGTAATTCATCCAAATTAGAAAACACCAACTGAGACAATATGAGTTTACATGTTGAATTGAACTTCCTGGTGCAGTAGTGGATGGAACATTTACACTAAACCTCAGGAACGTGCTTCAGCTCTCCAGACAGACTGTGAGGAAAAAAAAAAAAAAACCGCTGCACAATGCTGGTGGAGCAGAGCAGAGTCTCACTGTGAGAGGGGGCATGACATCGTCTCTCCAGAATAACCCAAAATTATTGAACTCCTAAATATAGAATTTTTATGGTTCAAATTAGAAACACGTCTTACACTCAACCTCACTGGATTTGGGCATACCATACATGATTACAAGCATGTCCTGCCTTCTGTGGACAAGTTATAGCTTTGAAACACATACACACGCACACACACACATGCATACACACACTATTAACAACTCAAGTTTGAGTTGAAAACTGACTCTGGTGTGCCTGATATTGGAAGCTATAACAAATGTACACACATACATACACACACACACACACACATCCAGAACCACATGCTTGTGGCTGATCCTCGTGTTATGTCTACGACAGAGATGGATTTGACTTTTGTTGACTTTTGAATTTTATGGTTAAAATATCTCATCATTCCCAAAGTCCCACCAAGGACCCCTCTTTCTGTGCTACTCAGACTTACTTCAACAGCACCGACACACCATCAAACATTAGAAATAAGTGCTGGATGGAGAGAAAACTGTAGATATGATATTATAATAATAATAATATTCACATTAAAACTGGTTTATGAAGGAAATGTACATTTTCTGCTTTTTAAAAAATAGATTCTGTTCTCTTTTACACTTTGATTGTTAGGTCTCCACAATGATATCTCCAAAACTCACTTTAGATGAAATGTTTTTTCACATTGGAGAAGCTACAATTAAAGACCATATCAATGTTAAGAATAAACAAATTGATTCATTGATTAATTGGATTGTCATATGTGCATACATCCACTGTACATACTGTAGGTGGTGTTTACATGTGGGAGAGGCTGAGCAGGTGTGTGTTGTTGTTAGAGTGCATCCTGTTCATCCTTCACCACTCGTTTTTCCTCCGTGGTGGAGGAGTATAGCTGGTTTTGTTTGGCCGCATGATGAGGACGACCCGACCATGACCCTCCATTTACCACTAGTCTACCAGTGTCCCATCAAGGACACGACACTCATTGTGTGTGTGTGTGTAAACTGGTATGTAAGTAGTTTTTCCAGTGTAAAATATTGAGTAGAAAAACAAAAACTAAAATACGCACAAAAATGTAGTTTATCCAGTTAAAGTACTATTTGACTTGAAATACAGTGGATGTTTATGTGGCAGATTTTGTTATCTTGTGAATGAGAAAATGCAAGTATAGCAACACTACAAAAAAAAAAACAAAAAAAAAATCATTTGCAACAATTCTCACCATATCACAGTGAGCACAGTCAGCTAAATATGAAAGAATGGCAAAACTGCAGGTTTTATTTTTAAATTCTGAAAAAATAAGTCAGTCAGAATTTAATCCCTTTATTCCACCTCATGTTCTATATAAAAGGTACGCACACAGAATGGGTGTGTGTGTGTGTGTGTGTGGGGGGGGGGGTGTTCTGCCATTAATCTAGCAACAGAGGAAGAGTCACAGAACTGGATCGACATCTGTGTAAAAGCGAGAGCTGAAACTGATGTGTTACACGTCATGCCTCTTATTCTGGAATGCCGACACGTTAACTAAAATCACACACGAGGCGCCATCATGCCAGCTTCCTTTGGTTCAGTGTAAACAAGCCAAGGCGACATAACGAGGGGCTTTCTTAATGGCGATAAAGCGAGATCTCTGCATAAAAGTCGCTCATGGCAAAGACCCTCTAATCTTATCAAAGTACTTATTTCAACTCAAATCCTGATAACTTGCTCTCACTATCAAATTTGTTTCTATGTCTAAACCTAAGTGTAACCAATTCACCACACTAGGAACAGATCAGAAATTGGTTCTATTTTTGTAACGGTTTTGGCATTGACAAGTTTTCATATCCTGCTGATGGGGACATCAGATCAGGAAATGCTTATGTGTCATTCATGACGGCAATTGCATAGAATATTTTCTGTAAGCACCTCAGCAAAAACATGGAAAAATATGAGCAAAAGCAAAGAAGAATATGAGAGAGAACAGGAGAACAAAACCATGAAATACAAACAACAGCAAGAACTGGAGTGATAACGAACATGAGCAAGGTGCGGAGCGAAAGTCAAGGACACCGAAAGGAAGAACGTGAAAGTTCTAGAGGAAAGACAAACAGAAGGAAAAGAAAACATTTAGAAGGGGAAGAAGAGAGAGAAAAAAACATGAACAAGAAGAAAAATGACTAGAATAATTGGCATGAGATAAACAACAAAAAAAATTAGATGTAAAGCACAAAAATATAAATCAAATCATAGTGTCCTCTTAAAACAAGTGCCGTGGGAGTTTCAAAGTTCATTAGTCATACTCCTCCTCTCCTGTTTTCAATTTTGGCAATTCATGTGAGAAAATGTCAGTTCACTCCATTTCAAAGAAAGTCAGTCAAACACAAAGATCCAAAAAGCATTTTAATCAACTCCAGAGAGATTCACATTTAACTGATCAAAATAAAATTAAATGTTACGCTGATTAAAATGTCTGATTTACTTCATTCTGAAACAAAAATAAAAACATTTACAAAACCTCACAAAGAGCCTATTTTTCAGTTCGCGAACACACAAAAGACTGGACAGAATCAATCGGTAACATTTTTTTCACCTTTTCACAATTTATGAGCATTTAATTTTGAATTCATTAAATTTTATTATTACACAGGTATAGCAAGGGCAGTGTTTTGAAAGAGTGTCTGAATATCCATTTATTTTATTTTTTTTATTCATTTCTAGAAAGAATAACTTCTGTGATGACCTTCTAACAGAAAACCTTGAAGTTCAGGGACTGCTTGTTGGCAGGATCAGACTTTTGTGCGAGTTTGTCACAGGGATAGAAACCACTGGCTGAATATATATTTAAGGCAAATGCAGTGTACACTGTTTTAACATCCCAGGAGGATGGAAAGTGGAGATCTTCTCCTGCCTGAAACTTCAAATACATCAGGCTTTTGTTTCTGTTAATAAGGAAAAAAAAAAAATTTGTTTATAAAATCATGGAAAAATATAACTGGTTGTATCAAAATTTGGGGGGTAATCACCCTAATTCAGTGCGTTTTAGTGACAATGCTTTTTAATGAATATGTAAAAAACGTGAATGTTACATTTAATCAGCTTGTTTTAGGCCATCAACATACAGCACATATGACATATTGCATTTCTGCCAAACATCTCCCATAATACTTTTCAATTTTGTAATGTTCTCTATTCACCAGGTAGCCATTGATTTTCAATTGATTTCTCTGCAGTATGAAAATGAAGTTGTGGAAACTTGCTAATGATACCACGAGAACTACAACGTTAGCATGATAATGCAACTTAGAGCTAAGGAATTGAGAAAAAAACTCGAATTAGTTATTTTCTATGTAAATACAGTATGTCATGGAGTAATGGTGTCTGAGCAGAGAATGAAATTGCACTCCCGCCATTTGTGTTGTAATTCGAGCTTCTCTGTTCTTTGTTTTGGTAGCTGGTCCTCCTACATGTGCATGTGAGTCCCTCCCTGTGAAACCGTTGGCCCTCCCCATGTTCATAAACAAAGCGAGATGGCAGAGTGAAATATGAAGCGTTCAGGTGAAAGCATCCTTCCAGAATGTCCTCTCCTGAAGAAACAAGATTGTTCGGCTAAAATGGCCTCCAACAGAGAGAGTCAATACTGGTCTGGCTTTTCCAAGATGGAGAGACCTACGAGCTGCTAAAGTGCTCCAGCTTCACTCTGAACTGGCTTTTCTTCTCCATGTGTACGTAACTTGACGGCTACATAATGTAACATGTCCATTTTCATTAGTGACCGGCTACAGAAGGTATGATAATGTAAGCTAACTTATTATGAATATTATAAATATTATGAATATATTATGAATATTATGAATTCGTTCGGCAAATGTTGCTATGGCTAGCTGGCTAACTGTTAGCATCGCTGTGGAGCAGTGGAGGAAGGGAGATGCGACGGTCTTAGCATTTGTTTTGGTCCGAGATGCTGGTAGTCTAGTGACAGTGAATGTTGTATATACAAGTTCAATAATCCATTGTCTTTCCATCAATTTATTCACAAAATATTGATAAATTAGCCTCATCCAGAAAGGGCTCCTTCTTTCTTCCAAATACCTGGTTATCATTTGTGCTTATAATGAAATAGACACATTGTAATTTGGTATGTATGAGTGGGAACTCTATCTTTGTGGTGTTAGCTTAGGAACAGTTCATTTGTTCTGGACTAAATAGTCCTGTAAAACTTTAGGTGTCCCACAAATAAACTTCTTGTGGCACACATCAACTAAAACTTGATTTAAAAACGAGGGCGTGTGTATGTATATTTTTAAAGCATACGGTGAAAACCAATTGACCTGTACTATTGAAATTTGTTCCAGTAGAATTTTAACATGCAGAAAATTGGGGTAAAATAGTTTCAAGTTCAGAAATGGGTATTTGGATTAAAGTCTCAAGAGATAACCACAGGACCTTTTTTTTGCACATTTGTAACATGAAGGACATGGAAATTCTGGTGACTTGCTTTTTACTCTGCCTGCACCTTGCAACAAATTCTCATTCAACTGCATTTTAACCTCAGAATCGCTCACTGCCTGTTTGGTAGCTCTACATACTTCATCTACAGCAGCTGTTGTTCAACACACTGAATATACTGGGGGGGCTAAAGCAAAGTCCAATCAGTTCAAATACTGTATGATCAAGACTCATCCTCATCAACACACTCAACACCTCATCACACATCAACGTTCCTCCCTGCATGTAATATTAAAATTTCTATTTTTTAAATACATTTGGGTTCAAGTAGCAACATGTTAAGTAGAAATAAACAAAGAATATAGAAATAATTAATAGAGCCCATAGGTCGTCTGTGCAGGCAGCTCAATACAACCCATAGTTTTTCATTGTTCATTGTACTTACACCGTGGCCGTAGTAAGTATGATGGGAGAACATGAAGAAGTGATGCGACAGAGTAAAAAGTCCTCTTCAGGGTGAGGGCAGGGTGGATGGATGGGTCAACAAAACACAGGACTTTGACACAGGAGACAGCCGTTCATTCCCCGTGTGAAAACGATTGTCAACTTCGGGTTTTGTTTTATCGGAGACTGTTCCGCAGTCTCAACCTTGTGTTTATTAATGCAACCGTTATTTCAGGAGATGCTCCTATCGGTTATATAAGAGGGTAGGAACAAGTGTCATACATGGTTATTCAAGTTGGAGGACTATTTGAAATGGAAAATATGAAATTATGTCTTAGATGACTGTCCACATGAAAAGCACCAAAGCCTGCCACGCGAAAGAAAAAAAAATCTATTGAAAAAATATGAAAATATTAATAATAAAAATGCACTGGAGGAAGACATGAAAAAGTTAACATGAGTGAAGAAAATTCTTTGAAAATTTGTAACCCAGGTAGACCATGACTGTCCTTGCTCTCACAACCACTCTCGCCTCTTTAAAGTGTCCACTGTGATACTTATTTAAACAGCTTCTCTGTGCAAAGCCATTAGCAGCAACACAGAGACAGATAGACATATCTAAGTGGATCATGACTGAAGAGTGTCTTTCTTCCTCTGCCTAATTCTTCCCTTCCTTTTCTATTTTTTTCTTTTCTTTCCTTGTCCTTTTAGCATTCACATTCACTCTCCTCTTTATGTCTTTACTACTCAGTGCCGTTAACATTCAACAAAACTTTAAAAACACTTACTGTGCCATAAAGAGGAAAACAGCTTTTCTATGTGAATGCCTTCATAGAAACCATTACCAGCCCAAGAAAAATAGTTCTCTGACACGAGGCTATGAGGACATTCACATGAAAAGATAGTTTTAGATGATTGCATGTGGCTGCATTGCATAAGGGGCAAATCCAGGCATAGGATGGAGTGTGGCTTTAACTACAGACAACTAATGAGTAAATTGGAAAAATGAAATGGGGCGGGGGGGGGGGTAAAAAGGTGACCCGGGAAAA
>NW_019174280.1:3397680-3405625 GCF_002260705.1 Seriola dumerili
GGGGGGGGGGGGGGGGGGGGGGGGGGTTAAAAGAGTTACCAGGGAAATATGTAGGTATTCTGCTTTAACTTGGTCCATTGCCTCAACCTTAAAATGAAAAGATATGCAGTTCAATAGTGGTTCAACAAAGCGCCAAGTGATGATATTATCATGTAGGTTGTGGCATATTAAAAGGAAATAGACTGCAAGCAGCTAAAAACGGCTACCCACATCATTTGGAAAACCTAAAAAAAAAAAAAAAACACCAAATGCATTTATGGTGCTGAAATAATTATATACTATCTACAAAGTAGCTTCCAACAGAAATATAAATAAAAATCTGGCTTATTAGGGAGTGTGACTTAAGAGGTTAAGATTTGTGGTTTGGTCTGTCTTCATGTCAGTGTTGCTTGCTCCTGATGTGTACATGTAGGAAAAAGTTTCACTGCTTTGGACAAAAGCATCTCTCAACTGGATGTAACATAAACATAAATGTCACATAAAATCAACAACCTCATGACAAGGTGAGTCCATTTTGTCCGAAGTGACTTAAATATGTTACGTGTCGTCAATGTGGAGTCAGATCTAGGCTACGTCCACATAACTGCGTCACATCCGCACTACGTAAATGATCTCCGTCCAGACGACCGTTTTAGCTCAGCTCCAGAAATGATATGTTTATACTATCAAACGTGGAAACGGATATCACATGACCACTCACGTTCACTGGGAATCTTGTTCCGAAAGCAGATTGTCCGCTCTGCAGTCGGGCAGTTGCGGAAAAGTACGAAAGAGGAACAGCAAAGGCAGCTGTAGCAGAATTTAACAGCACAACAGCTGGTAGCAAAGACAACAAGGTCATTAACGCTTGTAATTTGTTTTCCATGTTGCGTTCATCACTGGTAGTCGTGACCAATACGATCCAATCAGAGCGACAACGCAAAGCCTGCAAAATGGACTTTCTTAAATTAGAACGAATCGGAGCAGCATTTTCCAAAGGTCTTCGGTGCTGAAAAACTCCCAAGTAGCGCGGACGCCGGGCGTAAATGTAGCGAAAGAGATGATGCACTGCTCTGATACAGTAGAGAACTACTGAGGCCTGTAATGACCTCGTCTGACAGATCAGTTAACAGCAAATTAGAATTGGCAATAAATGATGGGACTTGAAGTTTCCATACTTTAAATTTTGAAATTGCAACTCACCTTTGGTTGACTCACAGTCACAGACTAATTAGTTTGTTCAGTTTTTTTTATTTATTCTAAGCTGAGAGATCACATCACCGTTCAAAAGTATTTCAGTACGTACAGCAGTAAGTGAACACGTCACTGTTTATGTTCAGAGCTGATTCAGGCGGTGTTCAATCTGTAGCTGCCTCAAACAGTTATATTCAGCTCAGCACAAAACTAGACCCAAAAAAAACCCACTGGCCCTTTAATTTGTCACATTAAATGAATGGTTTTGTTATGAAGTCACTTTTTCTGTGTTAATACTGTATTTTCTGGTGTATTTATCCTCAAGGATTTAAAATTAGTACATATCTTTGCTTCCCCACTCGTCAATACAGCTGATCTTCACCCACTTAACGCCCCACCTATTACCCCCTTATGCTGAGAGCCTTCTCTCCTCTCACTGCTCCCTTGCTCCCTTGCCTCCTTGGCGGGCCCCTGGGTGCTGCTGCTGCTGCTGCTCCTGTTCTGGGTGCTGACAGGCCCAGCTGTCTCCTCTTTTTTGCCCTTGGCTGTCGCTCATTAATTTCCACCAAAGGCCCCTAAGCGACAGCCCTGCTTCATAGTGACCATACTTGGAAAAGAGGTGCTCAGCGGGCGAATACACACACACACACACACACACACACACACACACACACACACGCTCGCGCGCACACACACACACACATGGAAGGGACACATAAGTCATATGCAAGAATGGAACATGTGCATGACAAGGTTGCTCTTTAGTTCCAACATAAAATCAAGTACTGTACTTTTTGTTGACATTGAGTGGATATAAAATAATGACAATCAATTAAAACAAACATATTAATACAATTTATAAATAATGTAACAGTAAAATCAATCAAGCAGGCATTAAAAGGTTAGAGATTATGGTTATTATTATGATTATTTAAAGGAAGTTGTCGAAGTGCTTTGTAGTGAAGAAACCAAAAGCAGTTTCATCAAGTTAAGTGTGAACTTGAGGGACATGAAGCGTAAGCCAGTCATCAGCCTGGTGTGATGTGGTTTAGTGGAACAAACTAGCATGGAAGAGATATATGAAGGCAGTGTTCCATGAATGTGTATGACTTATAATAATCATGAATAACTGCGCAGATCACGCCACTCAGAGAGAGGCAACCTTTTTGCACAGGATGCAATGATGAGTGTTACAGTATAACCAGTAATTAACTGGAAGTGCAAAATGGTGGGCAACATCAAAGCGCTTTAAATGGCTTTATAAGATGTAATTATAATATAAAACTGAACAGGGTTTTTCTACACTGCAGCAGTGAAGCAGGATTTATACCTAAAGAAAGAGACAATTTTCTGCCTTAGTGTACTAATTCATTTGATAAATGATTTTTTGAAGATTTTCCCTCATCACTGTACCTGTAGCTGTCTTGTAAATTGAAGATGAACGAGTGATTTTCTGTTGCTGTAATCAACCTAAAAGCAGAAACATGACATTAAAACCATGTTTCAGGCTACTTGATGCAACTTATATAGTCATGAACCATAACTGTAGCTATGTTTTACCAACTGTAATATATTACAGTTCAAGAAATACCTCGGGACACACTGTACAGTACAAACTGTAAATGTACAGGTCAGGGTTTGCTACTGTAAATACCAAATATAATGTTAAATTATGTGTGTGTGTTGTGTGTGTGTTGGTGTTAATCACACTCGGCGCAGCCACGCTGCCTCTTCGAGCAATGTAAATTAGATCTGTTAATGAATGTTTTCTTTCATCACATGCAAGTGCAAAGTAACTATGCCATCTATGCCCACCTTGCCTCTCCATTTACCACCCCAGTGTGCCAAGCATTCAGACTAAATGAAAATATACACGGGCTGAACCATGCCTGGCATCCCCTCTTAACAAGCTGCAGAAGCGCTGTGAAGCATGGCTGCTATGCTGCAGGGAATCTTGAGAATCCTCACGCTCAGACCGGCGAGCTCTCCCAGCTTTCACTGTTATCAGGCTGATCCCAGGGTGAGAGCGCTGCGTCTCCATCCAACAGCAATTTAAGTAAAATGTAAAAAGAAAGATCAGAAAAATATGAGGTACATTACCTATTCCAATCATTTTCATAAACATCAAAAGACACTTGTAAGCTAGAGAGAATATTTCAATAAAGAATTGATAGAAGGCAAACTGTCTATTTTGGCTGCACTTCATGATTTGTGAAAACAAAAACACCAAAAAGCACTTGCCATTACATAAATCCAGCAAATGAAGGCAACAGAAACAATTATAGTTCTATTAGACAACTTGAAATAATATTTCAAATCCTGTCTAAAATATGTTTGTTGAGTTGTTGCTCACTTACATTTTTCACCATTACATCGAGCTTCCCTCAATATTTATTCACTCAATCCCATTTTTGCAACTTTCTTTAGACCTAGAAAGCTTCCAGTCCGAAGCCCTGTTTGTAGATACAGTTTTCCATGCATTTTAATTTCAGAATAAAATATATAATACACAATAATGAAAACCCAGCTGCAGCAATAGATGAAATGACACAGTAAGTGAGAATATGTTGTACAAGAGGAGAGACAAAACTCTTTCACTAATAAACAGCCATTGATTGATGCAGCAGCAACTGGAAAAGGCGATATAATAAAATATAAATAAATATAATCCAAATAACCAATGGTTTTGGATTTGTGCAATGCTGTAAATAATGTATTCAGGTGTGCATACGTTTACGTGTAGCCTTTTGGACTTGTTTTTGTTTTTTTTTTACTTTCATTTGTGTTACATGAAAATTGCTTGAATGCCACACATACTAACCCGATCCATGGGTCACCAGAAAATTTAAAATAGCAAATGTAGGAAAGGTTTTGTTGTTGTTGCTTCAGCATACTGATTTTAATTGATTGTGGAGCAAAAGGTGCATCAGAGCCACACGTTCACTATTAAGCTGTTAATAAAACACAATGTGGTGAATCACAGTCACTTCTCCGTCATTAGCTGTACTTTGTAATCTTGCTCACATTGACTTCCTCTCCCTCAGTCCTCTCACAGTTACACTTATCATGTCCATATAACTGACATGATAACAGCTTAACATTGACTTAGCAGCAGTTGGTGTAACCGTATGTAACAGAATGTGGACGAGCGTGGAGACGGCGGGACGTTCAGGGGCAGAAACCTTAGCCAGCAGCTCCTGTATGAGGTTACTGGTGTTAAAACTGTGCCACATTCGTCGGATTGTGTCCTGCATGACACGGATTCCTGACACAAATCCTCGGTTGGTGTCTCAATAAAAAAGTGAACAGCGCAGTGTGTAAACGAGGAATTCCGGTCTTGTAGCGAGGGCAGGAATTCACGGCTTGTCACAGTTCATTTCTGAATGAGAATATGAGACACGGTTCCACATCAGTTTGATTGTGTGGAGAGAGGCAGCAGCACTGTGGAAATATCCCCCCATCATTCATCTATCCATGTCCAAAAGTTCCCACACATACCAGTACATAACAGGCATGAAATCTAACCACTGAAAAGATTTAGACAACCTCACTGTTGTTAAGGATACGTCTTATTCTATCTGATCTTGATTATTATGTAAGTAGTTATTTAATTTTCTCCTTTATGCTTCTATTTGTCATTCCTGTGTCCTCTTTTTTTGTTGTTGCTCTCCTGGATTCACTGGATATAAAGTTTCAGCCTCTTCAACAAGTCAACTCTTTCTTAAATTAAAAAGATTTAAAAAAAAAAAAAAAAAAAAAAGATACAAACTTTCAGCAGCAGAATTGTACAAACAAGACTAAAGGTGTGCAGCCATGCTTGCATGTAGCATGTAGCTCTGGGAGGTTGTACTTGGACACAGCAGTGCTTCGACTTAAATGCTAATGTCATTATGCTAACACACTCACAATGACAATGCTAAAATAAACATGTATTTATAGCATCAATTAATTATTTAGATATGCCACAATAAAAAAATATAAAAGTATTAAAAGTATTAACATGCCTTAACATTGTATTTGTAACCAAGCGCACTGCCATCTTTGTTTTTGTCATGACTGACGTCATCAGAGGTTGTTTGCTAGGAAGCCGGAGTACGACGCTGTACGTCAGACTAGTTATGTGTTGGAAAATGGAAGTTGAAAGTTTTGATGAATTGGAAAGGTTCCACAGATCGAGTCAGAAACCCAACTGCATATGCTTCTGGGCCACTAAGAGAGATAAGAAATAGTGTTAAGACCTCCCATAGAGTCGGACTGCGTTGGCAAAAGTGAAAGGACAATGTTTTGACGATGAATTTGAAAGTCAGTTGCCAATTCATGTGGTGCTTGGTTGTGTGCTGTGCAACCAATCCACCATTTCACATGTTGTGTCAAGAAAGAGAGGTACCGGAGGTCTCAAACCACAGACGAACGGAGAACCATTCCTGTGACATCACCATCTAAGCTTGTTCAAAGATGGCTACGTGCTCGTGGCCAAAAAGCAAAACACTATTTAGTTTTCCAGCAAAACCAGTTGAATTTCAGGTCTGATTGCAGAATCATATCTTACCCAAAGTGAAAAGCAAACAAACACTCATTTTGTTCGTTGCTTCATCTCCAATTTAACATGCAAATATTTATGATCTTTACTCTTACTTTAGCGTGTTAGCATCCTAATATATGCTAACAAAGAACACTTGAGGCTGATGGGAATGCGATCAGTTTTAGAGGTAGGTTACAAAACCAAAATATTGCATTAAATTTAAATTTTGAACCTGATGTTGATGAAAGATGAAAAGTTAGGGCATTGCCAAAGTCAGTAGGATCTATCCTCAGAGGACCATGGATGTCTGTGCTACAGTTGCATGATCTTAACCCTAGTCCGATCGTCATCAAATTAACTTTAATATTACTTTAATACTATAAATAATAGGTTACTGCATTAATGGGAAAACAAATCAAATATCGTCTTGACATTTGCAAAGGCATGAGCAATCGGTGATCGTTCTGAGGATCGTCGATCACCGAGCTCATCGTCCATCGGCACAACCCTTTGTCTGTACACAGATTTATGGCGATCCTTCCAGTAGTTATAGAATATTTCAGTCTGGATAAAAGCAGTGGACTGACTGACTCACTTCACTAGAGGCACGCCACTAGCATGGCTAAAATCATAATGCAGAATCAATAAAAAACCAATGAAAGTAGAATCCTTTCAGGGACTTTCTTTTTGCTGGGGGCCACTTGACTCCGACGTCAGGGTTACAGGATCTCCACTGCTCCTTCTATTATTACCAACAGGCTCGTTCGTTTATGTAACCCCACCTCCAGCTCATCAAGACCAACAGTTTATAAATAATCTCCTCAGCCACATAATCCCTTTAACTAAACACAGAGACGTGATCCCTCTGATGCTCTCACTGCAAATGACTTGGAAAATTAGAGCCCAACAATTACAACACATTTTTTAATATTTTATTTTTTCATGACTATTATTTATTTATTTATGTGACATGCAAAGTGTATAAAATTTGATCGACAAGCTGTAACTGTAGCACAAGCAACTCAAGTTCTTCTTTTGTCCATTCAAAATATATGATGTATCAAGTTCGGTGATGCAGATTTTAACCAGGTGTGAAGACATGACATCATATATGTAGGTCAAATCACAGCTGTTTCATGTTACAGTTGATTGTTAAAGAGACTTTTTTTTTTCTGACAGTTTCTGTGAAAGCTGTAATGGTAAGATGCAGCACCTGTGGGTGGTGATGGGTGCCATTGAGTAAATTGTGGCAAATGGTCATAGAGAAAAGTGGCTGAGGAGCAGCCATCTATCAGCAGGACAAGCCATAACTTTTAATATGATATTGTCGCTTCGCCAGCTTGATCAGGTTTCAACTCACTATTTAGAGTTTTTATGTGTGTGTGTGTGTGTGTGTGTGTGTGTGTGTGTGTAGGACGTAGGTCCTATGACTGGCAACAAGACTCTTCTGTCAGCCATCTGACCACCATCTTGCAATGTTTAGGGATGAGGTCAGGCTCCTGTTTTCTCTGCGTGTGTATGTGTGTGTGTGTTTACGCCTGTGTGTGTGAGAGAGAGAGAGACACCTGCCTCCAGTGTGACAGCTCTATGAGCGTCCTCATGAATCACAAGTCATGTGGCTCCCCTCATCTCATGTACCCAAGTTAGAAATGGCCCTGAAACCTGGCCGTGTGTGTGTGTGTGTGTGTGTGTGTGTGTGTGTGTGTGTGTGTGTGTGAGAGAGAGAGAGAGAGAGAGAGAGAGAAAGAGAGAGTATGACAGGCACAAAGTTAGAAGTTAGATGAAGGACTGAAACCTTAGTAGGGCAGCAGAGGAACATGGGAGGAACAAGGAAGTGGAAGATGGAGTGTTGTGTGCATTCATGAGTGTGTGAGAGGCTGAGGTCACATGAAGGTTTACAGGAAACAGGGAGGAGATCAGTGGTTGTCTCAGTCAGTCAGTCAGTCGTTGAATTTAGATTTTTTACAATTAGGGCCTATTCTTGGTACAAAAGTGAGAAAAAAGTTGAATTACTTTTAAAGACTAAAGTCATAGTCATTGGGATTAAAGTCGTACAAATGAAAACTGTTAAATATATTTTTTTGTATCTTTAAATTAAACTCACCTCTGTTGTACTGGGATAGCAGGAGAAATTTTGTTAGCTAGAACCATTAGCTGCAGGGGCCCAAGTGAAGGGGGGGTGGGGTGGGGGGGGCTGGGCCAGAGCCTCTGTAAGAACTGGCTGTTTGACAGAGAGATGGCAAAGACACC
>NW_019174280.1:3405650-3407369 GCF_002260705.1 Seriola dumerili
ACACCAACAGCTACAAAACAGGTTCAAAATAACACACAAGGATTCAAAATTAATACCAAGAGACAAAAATGATCACAAAAACACACAAAATTGATAACAAAAGGACACAAATAACTGCAAAAAGACACAGATGACTACAAACAATGCACGTTTGGATTTCATTTTGCATCTTCTTCAGTCTACCTGTCCATGGCCCAGGGAAACGATTCACCATAGAGGTGTAATTTTCATGTGGGATTTGGAGGAACTCACACTAAAGCATTTTACTGTGTTTCCTGTGCAAATGCACTTGGGCAAGGTTATTAAATTGTATCATCACTGTATATAACATATTTATTTTGTGAGACTGTACTGAATGGGCAGAAATGGAGAGACTCTGTCAGGAACAAAACAGTTTTAGGATCCCTATTTCTCACAAAGTAGTATGTTTATATACAGTCAGTGTGTGACAGCAAATATGTTTTGAAAGACACGTGCCGACAAGATCCATGTCGGCATGTCAAATGCTTTTTTCATCGTGTGTTTTAACCACAGACATCAGCAGGTATTGTCCTTGGTGATGCTCTGCTCTGCTTATTGAAGCCATGTTCAGTTCTTCCTTGTTTCTAAAGTTGTTTAAAGTCATTATACTTACCCACTTCTCCATATATACACTGAGCAGTGCATTGAATTTCAGAAACTTAATTATTATTATTTCATCAGTCATTAGTAGCAAGTCGCAGAACTATGATTTTCATTGCGTTGTGCTAGCAGAAAGAAAGAGCACTAGCGTCACATTTAAGCTTAGAACTCACTCAAACACTCAAACAAAACACCTGACGGTAAATGCAGTGCTCTGAAGTGATCTCAGACACAGCCATCAACAGATGGAGTGAGGACTTGTGCAGTCGAGATAATTCTGTTTGGCCATGAAAAAAACTCCTTGTTTGCCTTGGATGTATGCTGAGGATCACTGGCCTGCTGCGTCGTCGTGAAACTGTGTCTCTGAGTCTTCACTGTTCAGCACGCCCCTTTAAAAAGCCTTGAATGAAGTCAGAAATATCTCATTGTTTTAATTACAAGTAGAATTTGCTGGGGAAATGTGTCACTGTCCGACTCTCTTTCTGGCTGTGATCTTAAAGTATGACTTACTGTTTTCATCTTCATTGTTGTATTTACTCTTTTAATCTGACTTTTAATGCTTTTGTTTCATCTTATATTTATGTAAAACACTTTGTTAAGACAATCCATTCTGAATACAGTAACCAAACAGGCTAATTAGGATGCTCCTTTATGGATTTCTGATTACAGCACATATATTTTAATTATCCATCCTGCTCTACATCCACTCAGCCCGCCCATGTCTTTTCTTGCTTTCATACCTCTCTGTCTAACCTGTCGTTGATTAGCTGAATGGGTCTCGAGGATAAAGCAGAAGGAACAGCAGCTACATTCTTGTTACCAGGTGTCAGGCTCTGGGGCTCCGCGGCGAGAAGAAAACGGGCTCAACACTTGTCGGGGAAAGATATTCCATCACCCAGGAGTCCGGCATTGGAAAGCCGTCGCTAAGAAGTCATCCAGACCATTCAAACGGCACAAAACCAGTAATTATGCAAGGCAAAAGAAAGCATTTGAATCTCTCTCTTAATATATTTTTTTGTATCTTTAAATTAAACTCACCTCTGTCGTACTGGGATGGCAGCAGAAATTTTGTTAGCTAGAACCATTACCAGCTAGAAT
>NW_019174280.1:3407394-3410453 GCF_002260705.1 Seriola dumerili
ACAAACAGCTACAAACAGTTCAAAGAACCACACAAGGATGAGCAAAAAAATGAAATGACCGAAGAGGATTGGAGTACACAAAAACACACAAAATGATAACAGGACGGCAAAGTGCCGGAAGGTAAAGCACAAGAAATGAGGCTGCAGGAAGAGGACGATCGACAAAACAACTACAAGAAGAGAACTCAAGAAAGTGAAACAAAACATAATTAGTGAGGGTGTATGATAGGACTTAGTTGAATGGCAAAAGCAACTGTACAAGAGGAGATTCCAAAACTACGCTGTCGTAAGAACAGTACGCGAAGTCACAGAGATGAGACATAGGAAGATAACAATGCAGGGCGTGTTGTTGGATTGCTAGTGCCGTATCTTGTTGCACTCATCGCTATGCTTGACAGTCTACACATGTAGCACGCAGTACAGCTTGCAGAGGTACGGCGCTAGGGAGAAGCAGCGCACGGAGTGTACACGCCATGATCAGAGTGTGTTATTGCGAGTGTGACATGAATGTGAGTGATTTGGAGGAACTCGCAACTAAAGCATTTTACTGTGTTTCCTGTGCAAATGCACTTGTGGCAAGGTTATTAAATTGTATCATCACTGTATATAACATATTTATTTTGTGAGACTGTACTGAATGGGCAGAAATGGAGAGAATCTGTCAGGAACAAAACAGTTTTAGTATCCCTATTTTCTCACAAAGTAGTATGTTTATATACAGTCAGTGTGTGAGCAGCAAATATGTTTTGAAAGACACGTGCGACAAGATCCATGTCGGCATGTCAAATGCTTTTTTCATCGTGTGTTTAACCACAGACATCAGCAGGTATTGTTCCTTGGTGATGCTCTGCTCTGCTGCATTGAAGCCATGTTCAGTTTCTTCCTTTGTTTCTAAAGTTGTTTAAAGTCATTTATACTACCCACTTCTCCATATATACACTGAGCAGTGCATTGAATTTCAGAAACTTAATTATTATTATTTTCTGTCATCAGTAGCAAGTCGCAGAACTATGATTTTCATTGCGTTGTGCTAGCAGAAAGAAAGAGCACTAGCGTCACATTTAAGCTTAGAACTCACTCAAACACTCAAACAAAACACCTGACGGTAAATGCAGTGCTCTGAAGTGATCTCAGACACAGCCATCAACAGATGGAGTGAGGACTTGTGCAGTCGAGATAATTCTGTTTGGCCATGAAAAAACTCCTTGTTTGCCTTGGATGTATGCTGAGGATCACTGGCCTGCTGCGTCGCTGAAACTGTGTCTCTGAGTCTTCACTGTTTCAGGCCAGCCCCTTTAAAAAGCCTTGAAGATGAAAGTCAGAAATATCTCATTGTTTTAATTACAAGTAGAATTTGCTGGGGAAATGTGTCACTGTCCGACTCTCTTTCTGGCTGTGATCTTAAGTATGACTTACTGTTTTCATCTTCATTGTTGTATTTACTCTTTTAATCTGACTTTTAATGCTTTGTTTTCATCTAATTATGATAAAACACTTTGTTAAGACAATCATTCTGAATACAGTAACCAAACAGGGCTAATTAGGATGCTCCTTTATGGATTTGTGATTACAGCACATAATATTTAATTATCCATCCTGCTCTACATCCACTCAGCCCGCCCATGTCTTTTCTTGCTTTCATAACCTCTCTGTCTAAACTGTCGTTGATTAGCTGAATGGGTCTCGAGGATAAAGCAGAAGAACAGCAGCTACATTCTTGTTACCAGTGTCAGGCTCTGGGGCTCGGCGGGAGAAGAACGGGTCAACACTTGTCGGGGAAAGATATTCCATCACCCAGAGAGTCCGGCATTGGAAAGCTGTCGCTAAGAAGTCATCCAGACCATTCAACGGCACAAAACCAGTAATTATGCAAGGCAAAAGCAAGCATTTGACTAAACATTTCTCGCATTTCAGCTTTGCTGCTTTCTGGGGTTTTGAATGCTAAACTGAAAACGTTTTTTGTTTTGTATCCGTCCAGAGTCCGCTCCTCAGCAATCACACTCATCACCTTTGCAGGATGCTCTTAATTAGATGCGTCTTGTTAGCTATATCTTCCGCTCCGTAATTAAAAAGAATCATCTTCACCTCTTTTCATTGTCCGGCTGTGAAGAAAAGGAGTGTTGCTTTCTTGTCATTTACTTCCGTTTTTCTTTATGATAAGGAAGGGTTTTTTTTTTTTCTGTTGAAGGTTTTCTTTGAATTGGCAATAAAGAGGGAGCGGAAAAGAGGGAGAGGCTGGGTAATGAAAACCCGACGTTCACCAGAACCTAGAGCCACTGGATAAATTGGCTTGTTAAGAGGAGAAAGATCATATGTGACATATTCCTCCATTCATGACCCAGCAACACAGGTGCAAAAAGACAACAGACAAATGGGAATCAATCAAATCACGCTATAGCTGGTGCTTGTATTGGTATACAAATGCTGACGGCCACTCAGCTGGGGGTTGATCAATTCTTTTAGTTGTGTAGACTCAATGGGGGCTGGGCCAGAGCCTCTGTAAGAACTGGCTGTTTGACAGAGAGATGGCAAAGACACCAAACAGCTACAAACAGGTTCAAAATAACCACACAAGGATGCAAAAATGAATACCAAGAGATGATCACAAAAACACACAAAATGATAACAAAAGGACACAAAATGACTGCAAAGACACACAAAACAACTACAAAGAGACTCAAAATGACAACAAAAGGATGCAAAACAACTACAAAGAGATTCAAAACTACCACAGACAGGTTAGATTTTTTTACAATTAGGGCCTATTCTTGGTACAAAACTGAGAAAAAAGTTGAATTGATTCAAAGACTAAAGTCATAGTCATTGGGATTAAAGTCGTACAAATGAAAACTGTTAAATATATTTTTTTGTATCTTTAAATTAAACTCACCTCTGTCGTACTGGATGGCAGCAGAGAATTTTGTTAGCTAGAACCATTACAGCTAGAATAGACTTATCAGACTCAGGTCCAGGGCCCAAGTGGGGGGGGGGGGGGGGGGGGGGGGGGGGGCTGAGCCTCTGTAAGAACTGCCTGTTTGACAGAGAGATGGCAAAGACAC
>NW_019174280.1:3410478-3416167 GCF_002260705.1 Seriola dumerili
CAAACAGCTACAAACAGGTTCAAAATAACCACACAAGGATTCAAAATTAATACCAAGAGACAAAAATGATCACAAAAACACACAAAATGATAACAAAAGGACACAAAATAACTGCAAAGACACAGAATGACTACAAACAATGCACTGTTTGGATTCATTTTGCATCTCTTCAGTCTACCTGTCCATGGCCCAGGGAAACGATTCACCATAGAGGTGTTATTTTCATGTGGGATTTGGAGGAACTCGCACTAAAGCATTTTACTGTGTTTCCTGTGCAAATGCACTTGTGGCAAGGTTATTAAATTGTATCATCACTGTATATAACATATTTATTTTGTGAGACTGTACTGAATGGGCAGAAATGGAGAGAATCTGTCAGGAACAAAACAGTTTTAGTATCCCTATTTCTCACAAAGTAGTATGTTTATATACAGTCAGTGTGTGACAGCAAATATGTTTTGAAAGACACGTGCCGACAAGATCCATGTCGGCATGTCAAATGCTTTTTTCATCGTGTGTTTTAACCACAGACATCAGCAGGTATTGTCCTTGGTGATGCTCTGCTCTGCTTATTGAAGCCATGTTCAGTTCTTCCTTGTTTCTAAAGTTGTTTAAAGTCATTATACTTACCCACTTCTCCATATATACACTGAGCAGTGCATTGAAATTTCAGAAACTTAATTATTATTATTTCATCAGTCATTTAGCAAGTCGCAGAACTATGATTTTCATTGCGTTGTGCTAGCAGAAAGAAAGAGCACTAGCGTCACATTTAAGCTTAGAACTCACTCAAACACTCAAACAAAACACCTGACGGTAAATGCAGTGCTCTGAAGTGATCTCAGACACAGCCATCAACAGATGGAGTGAGGACTTGTGCAGTCGAGATAATTCTGTTTGGCCATGAAAAAACTCCTTGTTTGCCTTGGATGTATGCTGAGGATCACTGGCCTGCTGCGTCGTCGTGAAACTGTGTCTCTGAGTCTTCACTGTTCAGCCAGCCCCTTTAAAAAGCCTCGAAGATGAAAGTCAGAAATATCTCATTGTTTTTAATTACAAGTAGAATTTGCTGGGGAAATGTGTCACTGTCCGACTCTCTTTCTGGCTGTGATCTTAAGTATGACTTACTGTTTTCATCTTCATTGTTGTATTTACTCTTTTTAATCTGACTTTTAATGCTTTGTTTTCATCTATATTATGTAAAACACTTTGTTAAGACAATCCATTCTGAATACAGTAACCAAACAGGCTAATTAGGATGCTCCTTTATGGATTTCTGATTACAGCACATATATTTTAATTATCCATCCTGCTCTACATCCACTCAGCCCGCCCATGTCTTTTCTTGCTTTCATACCTCTCTGTCTAACCTGTCGTTGATTAGCTGAATGGGTCTCGAGGATAAAGGCAGAAGGAACAGCAGCTACATTCTTGTTACCAGGTGTCAGGCTCTGGGGCTCGGCGGGAGAAGAAACGGGCTCAACACTTGTCGGGGAAAGATATTCCATCACCCAGGAGTCCGGCATTGGAAGCCGTCGCTAAGAAGTCATCCAGACCATTCAAACGGCACAAAACCAGTAATTATGCAAGGCAAAAGCAAAGCATTTGATAAACATTTCTCGCATTTCAGCTTTGCTGCTTTCTGGGGTTTTGAATGCTAAACTGAAAACGTTTTTTGTTTTGTATCCGTCCAGAGTCCCGCTCCTCAGCATCACCTCATCACCTTGCAGGATGCTCTTAATTAGATGCGTCTTGTTAGCTATATCTTCCCTGCTCCGTAATTAAAAAGAATCATCTTCACCCTCTTTTCATTGTCCGGCTGTGAAGAAAAGGAGTGTTGCCTTTCTTGTCATTTACTCCGTTTTTCTTTATGATAAGGAAGGGTTTTTTTTTTTTCTGTTGAAGGTTTTCTTTGAATTGGCAGATAAAGAGGGAGAGGAAAAGAGGGAGAGGCTGGGTAATGAAAAGACCCACGTTCACCAAGAACCTAGGAGCCACCTGATAAATTGGCTTGTTAAGAGGAGAAAGATCACTATGTGACATATTCCTCCCATTCATACCCAGCAACACAGGTGCAAAACAGACAACAGACAAATGGGAATCAATCAAATCACGCTATAGCTGGTGCTTGTATTGGTATACAAATGCTGACGGCCACTCAGCTGGGGGGTTGATCAATTCAATTTTTAGTTGTGTAGACTCAATTTGAGCGATTGTTGCATGTGCATAAACACATGTAGACACACACAGAGGCAGACTGATAGAAATCAAATGTTTTACAGGGCAAGGAGGGTCTAACACACATCTGTCCCAAGGCCAATGTCTCATACCGTGTGAATTGGAGAGTGGGGGCAATGAAAAGCTGTGAATAAAGGGTGTGTGTGTGTGTGTGTGTGTGTGTGTGTCAGTGTGTGTGTGTCTGTGAGTGTGTTTGTGTGCACACCCTATTACCCAGACTGATCCAACATTGTGCAGGAGGATGACTCGGTGCTGTGAATACTAGAAGACAGCGAGAGCATGTTTGATATCTGAGGGGGAAGACAGAAACAAAGACGGACAGACATGAGGGGGTAAAGGGTTTGAGAAATGGAGGAAAACATGGGGATGGATGGATGGATGGATGGATGGATGGATGGATGGATGGATGGATGGATGGATGGAAGGGGGAGAGGGAACTAGATAAAGGGTTGGACAGCGCTTCTTTTCTGTCAGTCTCCAAGCAACTCACAATAGAAGGTCAGAGAAGAAGGAGAGGAGGGAGACGATAATACGGAAATACAGAATACTCCTTTATTCAACCTCAGACAGACAGGTAGGCAGGCAGACGAACAGGTATGCATAACAAACACAAACACACACAAAGTGGACTTTTAGACCAGGCCTGGCATGAAACAGAACGTTAAATAACACATCTCAGAGGAGAAATACAAATTCAGGGTCTGTAATTGGGTTCTTCCTGTCCCCAAACAAACATTTGACAAGACAGATCCTCACAGCGATGATCTGAAGATGGTGTTTGATAATTGACATCAATATAGTATTGGGGAAAACATAAAATATAACTTTCAGTGATACAATAAAAACATTAGCAATTAACCTAATGTTTTTGCGTCATAATGAAAAGTGCCAAACAGCAAGACAGGTATTCAACATAAATGAGACTCTTTTGCCTTTTTTATGTCTGAAATTGATCAATTATAGGTTTTGATATACGTTTTTCTACCTACTGATGACATATTTTGTCTTTTTATTATCAATCCAAAACCAACACTTAAGTTAGCCAACTTTTCTTCAATTATTTTTTTTTAACATTCCCTCAAAGTTTTATTTTGCTAGTCCCAGTATGTTTTTATTTGTTTATTTTACTGTTTTCATCTTGTTTTATTCCATTTTATTCTATTTTATTCACTGTGATTTTATTTGCTGGATTTTATAGTGTAGATTTCATGTGCTTTTGTTGTTCCTTTATGAAGCACTTTGTAATGTTGAAGATACAGGGTTTGCTAAAGGCTTAAAAAAAAAAGACAGACCCACCAGAAAATAGCACAGTTACATTAATCTTTACGTATTCATGAAATAAGTCTAATTAAGCACTAGAGGCTTGGTGATGCAGGAGCTACTCTAGCTTGTAGTCAACCAACTACTGCAGCTTGTGAACATGCTAGCCAGCTGCGTACACGCTAACGCTAGTCAGTGTCTTGCAGAGCTAGCTAATTAGCTCACTTCGGGCCAATACAATCACACAGCATCGCATTTCTTTATACTCTGAGGATGTAAAGTGAAAGTTTATGGTGTGTGGCAGTTTAGATTTTTTTTTCTCACCCTTCTCTGGCGCACTGATTGTCATCGGCTGGATTCAATCATCCACCGGCGCTAATCACTGGGCGGTGCCGGTAGGCACTATACGTAGGCAGGTGAGTCCTGCGCTAACCTGCTCTCCCCCCTCTTCCTGAGTCTGCTCTGGCTTGCGTGGCTGTAGTTTGGCGTGACTGGCGTCTCTAGGTGACCGCATGATCCATTGTGCAGTGGGCTTTTGGTTTTCAGTTTCCTCTCACGGTTGTACATTCATAGCAGGTGACAGTGGCACTATATCCGTCTCGGCTCCCTTGCTTTGCAGCGTCGTACTCCTGGCTTCTGAGTCAAAGTGAGCCACCGTGCTCCGTGGGTTAACACAGCTTTGTTTGGTGGAGGTGGGCTGGCTCAACTTCACTCTTATTGTAGACGGCTTCTGTCCCGCAAGTTATTTTTTTCTTGGTCTCTTGGGTTGCTGTGGTTGGTGATTGAGCTGCTCTCACCCCCTTTGTGAAACTGCGCCTCTGCTTCCTGGTATGTTTATGCAGGTAACGTTGCTTTTGAGTGTAATTATTAATTAGCAATTTTAGTATCTCCGTGCGCTTGGCAGGTATTTGTGAGCCGTGCACGGCTGTGGCCCTCTCCAGGTCCGTCCTCGGCAGTGGTGCCAGCGTGGAGTTCTTGCCTTTTTTTTTTTTTTTTTTTTTTTTTTTTTTCTCATTTTTTGTTCTTTTGTAGTTGACAGTTTTGTGGTTTAATTCATATGGTCCAGTTCATCATCCCATCTTAAACTGTCCTGTTTGCTGATCATTTAGCTGCCTGTGTATTATCTTCTCTGTGCTACTTTTGTTTTTGTTTAGGCTATTTTGTGTGTTATTTAGTATAAATTGTTTATCCTTATATTCACCCTGTTGATTTTAATTAATTTTCTTCTCCTTTTTTAATTTATTCTTATCCTGTTTCCATTAATTCCCTCAGCTGTGGTAAGCCTCCCACATCCCAGTCCTGTTCATGTTGCCTTCTGCATTCAGTGGCAAATTAAAGCACCTATAGGCAATGGTGTAGTCCAGGTATGCAGGTATATGGCGTATACCCACTTATTTTTCAGTCAGCATTGCGTATAACCACTTTTAAATCCCCCCCCCGATGCGCACCATTCAGTAGTATCTGTGAGCCAAATTGCCCATTTTTCCCTAGGATGGTGAAGCCATGACCCACGCTGCTCTACCTCTAATTGGCTAGTACTCACTGCCTTTACTGATTAGATTGGTTAACTTTAGGCATGAGGATTGATGAGCCAATCGGAGGTCATGCCGAGGTAAATATTGCTAACTGACAAATTTTACTTTTACAAGTTTACTTTAAATGATTTGCCTTTAGGATATGTGATGAAGCGAGCTATTAAAACAAAAATTTTAATTTCACAATTACAAACGTCCTGGCGAATCAACATCAGCCAGCAGCTCAGCTAATGTTAGCGATGCTACACCGGTACAGTTAAGCCCAACGTCGACGCCCACTCTGCCCCCCACCCCCGTCGGAGAGGATGCTGTCAGTGAAGGAGATGCTGCCTCTTCGCCCACAGCCAAAGATGCCAATACAACTTCGGATGAAGTGAGAGAATAGGTATTCCTAAGGAATAGTTAACTCAAAATGCATAGTTGTCTCTCACTAGTCTGTGGGCCAGTATTGGTTTAGTAATTTCATAATCCTTCCTCCCTGAGATCAAGCAGCAGAAATTATGTGACAATGAGCAAATACTACTGATGGATTTTTGGGTAAACTAAATAGAGTAGTCTTACATGTCACTGTTTCTAAAACAGTGTTTTTCTGGGCTACATTTTTTTTTTTTTTTTAAATAAAAATTTGAGAGTATACCCACTTCTCCATGGACCAT